>NW_008344824.1:1048340-1142087 GCF_000622305.1 Nannospalax galili | reverse complement strand
GTCTACCATTAAACTCCTGTGATTTTACATAGACCATTTTTCCTTCTCTAGTCTAGAAATAGAAATCCATTTCATCAAAGATGTAAGGAGAAGTGAGATTGTGAGCACCTTCTGGTGTTCTCATGGTAGAGATGAGTATTGTTTTTATCTGTTCTTAGTAGGACCTCTGGTTGTATATTTGCTTCAATCAGAAATATTTGGAGCAACTATTAGTGGCACTTGTGTCATAGGCACAATTCTAGATCATCTATCTGCTTCACATAAAAGGACTGGATATTGGTGCTTAACCCAAAACTGACTCAGGAATTTATAATCTAAAAATATAGAAAGAAAGGTTCCCAGTTTCTTGGATCATATAAAGTGATTAATGAGTAATGCCTTATGTTAAACCTACAGACAGTTACCTGCAGATCAACTACAATTTCAAAAGTTTGCATGGAGTGCATTTACTTATAAGTCACATGTGTTTTTTAACATTGTGTAATGTTGATATATTTTCCCATATTTTAGCAGGAAGACTAGAATTTCTTTGCCAATTGCCATGTAGGAAAAACCAAGCCAAAGGAAAAGTAAGGTGGACATGTATTAACTCAGTAACATGTTGAGATGGTCTAGCCCCTGCCATTGATAATGAAATGTGTTAGTGTGGCTAAAAAGGCTTTGTCTCTCTTCAGTTGTGAATGGTTCCCTTAAGTGTTTTAAGACTTGGGTACTCCTAGCTAGATAGCTCTTGATTTTCTTCAGGGTATAGAAATAATGGTAGTCATTGAGAATAGTTTTACTAATTACTCTCATTTGAAGTTACCAGAATGTTATTCACACTGCCATGAGCAGATTGAGGATAGATTGGAGAAAGAAGAATTGACAAGTGTGGTGACATAGGTTGGGTCAGGGTCATTAGAACACTTAATGAGAATGTACTGGTTGGTTAGTATAATGGTTATTTTTGTCGTCTTGACACAAACTAGAGTCACCTGGAAAGAAGGACCCTCAATTAAGGACTTTCTTCCATTAGAGTGGCCTATGGGCAAGCTTGTGAGGCATTTTCTTAATTGTAATTAATGTAGGAGGGCCCAGCCCACTGTGAGTGGTGCCATCCCTGGGCAGGTGGGTATGGGCTGTGTAAGAAGTATACCTGAGCAAGCCAAGGGAAGCAAGCCATTAAGGAGTGTTCCTTTATGGTTTCTGCTTGAGTTCCTGCCTTGATTTCTAGCCATAATCCTCAATGGTAGGCTGTTACCTCAAAGTGTAAGCCAAATAAACCCTTTCTTCCCCAAGTTGGTTTTGGTCACTGTTTTATCACAACGTTTATCACAGCCAACAGAGAGGCAAGCAAGAACAGTTGGCTAGTGATGATGATTTCATGTTCAAGGGTACTGGGTTCAGGGATACCTATGTAGCAGGTCAAACATTTATGCATTTCTGAGAGTGTCTCTCAGGATGTTGTTAGAAGGGACCAGCATTTGAATTAGGAGACTAAAGAAGAACCATGTCTCAGCAGTGTTGATGGATATCATTGGGGAGGGAGGATAGGAAAAGGCAAAGGAAGAACACTCGCCCTCCTTGAGCTGGCTGATCTGTCTTCTCTTGCTCTTGGACTTCAGAGCCCCTGATTTTTCAGACTCCAGGATTTATACCACCAGCTCTCTTGTTTCTTTCTCTTGTGCCTGGCTTTTCATAGGACTCTTCAGCCTTGGTAAATGCTAGTTCATGTGATAAATTTTCTCTTCTCTCTCTCTCTCTCTCTCTCTCTCTCTCTGTGTGTGTGTGTGTGTGTGTGTGTGTGTGTGTGTGTATGTGTGTGTTCAACTTCTCTGAAAACCAGAACACAGCAAATTTTCTGTTTTAAACTTCTAGTGTATTGTAAATTTATGATTACCTAGTTCTGAAAATGTCATCGAGGTATTCATTCCTTCTGGTGATTCACTTAAAGCTGTCAGATCATCTTCCTACCTAGTCCCTGTCTCCAAAGAAGATCCCATGAGGCAATATTACAAAGACCTCAAGAAAGAAGAAAAAAGGAATAAATGCTCTATTTCAAAGGCATACACCTAAGATGGAGCCTACAGGTGACAGCTTTTGGTGACTTGTATGTCTGGGATCAAGAGTAGCCAAAACCTGCAGGGCCATGCTGAAGGAAAAGAGACCCAGTAACTGATCTTTTCCCACTATTTTCCTTTTAAACCCAGAATGGGCTTGTTTTCTCCCCTCTTTCACAATCTGCCATCCCAGCTGCCACCAATATCCTGATACTTTTGTTCCCCATGGGCACCAGTCACCCGGAATGTTCTTAAACATTGGGTCCATTTGTACTAGGCTAGGCCCAGACATTCATATATTTCTATGGATACCACAGTAATTCTTGTGTTCATGTGGTGTTCCTCCAAGTGCTTTACAGAAAAACCCAAATTAGTTCTTTATCCTGTAGACTCATCAACATTAAGAACTGCCAAGAAAAATTATGAAATAAAAATGAGTTGTGTCTTATGTCCCTTCCTCACCAAGATAATCAGAGGTTATCCTAGAGAACTAAGACTTCTTTCTGCCTCATGGTGAATAAGACTGAAATTTTTCTATGTATAATTTAGATACATAAACTCTGATGATTCTAGTGAGGATGACCCTGAGGTTTGGACAGAGTATAGGCAGTAGCTAAGACTTGGAAAACTGTGCTTTCTGGAGACTGGAGTAAGAACACAGTAAGGGGTTCATTGATACCAAAGCCTGCAGCCCTACCTGTACACTCTCCCAGGAGGGCCAAGATGCTGGAGATGCAGAATCTGAAGCCAAGACCTTGAGAGGATTGTTGCATGGAAGAATCAAGTATATGTGGCTAAGAAAGATGATTTTGTAGTGGCCACTTGCCTTCCTATGCATCATCCAGGCCTGGACTGTAGGCATCTTAGCTGCAGACTAAAAATCAGTTACACACAGTCTGTGCACTCTCTAAATCTTGTGGGATTCATCTTCTAGGTAGGAGAAAAGTCCCCAAACAGGACTCAAGATTGAAATAATTACAACTAAGAATTCAGAGTCAGATATGATTATATTTATGGGAGAGGAAACACTGTGGTATTGTTTTCATTTTTCTGCTCCTTCTTCACCCGAATTTAGGGCAAATTCTGGTTTGTTACAGAAAGAATAAAGCAATCATGCTTAACTAAATTGAATAATCCTATCTCTTATGCTTTTAATTTTATTGATTTTTTATTAGATTTTGGTTTGACCAAGAATTCTGGAGAGTTTTGTAGCAGGACAGGAACATTTTGTGAGCCTCTTCTTAGGTCATATCGCAGAATTTTTATGGCAGGGCTTATAGTCCACAGTGCAATTGTGAATAGCCAGAAAGAGAGACTGGGTTTTGTTTTCATTTGACAAAGGTTTAAAAAAACAGGTTATTCATTATATATTAAGAAAGATAGTGAAGCTGCCCCATCAACAAGAGCTTTATGATGGCATCACTACCCTCTACCCCACAGTATGAGAAGAAACTAAAAAAATGAGCATCACTACATGTGTGTGACTATCAATTAATGCACAAAACTAAAATACACTCTACACAAAGGAGCTTTGGTATAGTGAGAAAAATTTGAATTTCAGAGTCACACAGAGCTAAATTTAAATCACCATTTACTAGCTTTGAACCATTTTCTCATTCTCCAGACTAAGCAGTGCATGTCAACTAATAAGCAATCAACAACTACTCAAAAGAATAATGACAAAGGAACAAAGGTAATAGCCATTCAACTCTAGGCAATCACTTCACATACCTGAGCTCAAGCCTAAGTCTTTCCCTGTAGAATGGGCATATATAGAACTGTTTTGAAGGAAATTGTTAGGACTTGAGAAATATAAATTATTTGAACCTGTACATAGAAGAGACTCATCAGATTTGAGTTTCTTGTAGGTACACCTCTTCTCTGTGTACTATATCCTCACTGGTTTCTGATAAGAAGAGATTCACTGTATTGCAATCTTCAAATCATGGAGTTGCCTCACCTAAGACGTGACTTTGAACCCAACCTGGGAACTAAACACTGAGTCTGATCTTGGAAAAATGGTTTGAGGAGAATTTCTGTCAGCAGAGACAGGCTTAACTAAATTAGGTGGGTCCTTTATTTTTTCATGACATGTCTTGGAATCCTTCCTAGTGTCTGAAAGTGATTCCCACTTTTGGGTACCCAAAGTCAACAGTTTTTTACTCAGATATGACTCGCCATTCTAATTCATTCTTTCTCCTAACTCCTAATCATTTTCTCTCATTGCTCATGTTTTCCACAAGGCAGGTGTTAAGGATAAAAGGCAACCAAGGTGGAGATAAAGCAGGATGTAATCCCCTCTGAGCATAAAATATCTGGGAGAGCAGATTTAAGCACAAAATCCAATAGTTGCAATATGCAGATGTGACTCCTTAAGAGAAATATAGTCACAATGGCTCAGCTTTCGGCGGAGAAGAAGCTAGGAGGTGGGGAATATGGACAGTAGCTCCAGTATCCCTGTATTTCTGTCACACACTCAGATTCTTCTGTGTCCTGAATTAATCCACATCTCTTCAAACTGCTTCCACCTAAAGCCTGTTTGGGCCACTACATGTAATATTTATCCTCATAGAATGTGAGTTCCCAGAGAGTGGGTACTTTGCGGTCATGTTCGCCACAATGTCCCCGACCACAGGGCAGAATCTTGCACCTTACACAGGATACAAATATTTCTTGATTGAATGCATAACTTAGATCTGAATGCAACTGGAAGAAATGAATGATCTGTTAAAAGACACTAAGGCTGCTTCTTACTACCTTCCCATGGGCCTTTTGCAACAGTTTCACACCAAGGTCAGCAACAGCCATAAGAATTCTTGCAAATCACAAACTGCATACTAGCAGAAAGAATTGTTGCAAACTCTCAGAATTTAAAATGCCACCAGTGGGGGAAAAGGAGCCTGGCCAAGGGAGGGTATCCCAGGAAACACCAATTAGGGAAAAGGGGAAGGAGTTAGGAAAGGGGAAGTTCCCAAGATCCTATAAAAGGTCAGACCCAGAGTGCAGGCTGGGGCTGCATACCCCCTTTCCACCTGGATGGGAGCTATCAGTATGTAGCAATACTTTTCTTTCTCTCTAGTAAGCTATTCTCCTTGTCTCTCCCTCAGGTCTGACCTCCACCCTCTTGCTCCTGTTAGAATGCACAGTGCCTATACTTCTGGGGACTCTCTTTCCTTTGATAATTTGGGGAGCTAGACCTCCCAAGGCTGTGACTTCTGTGGTTGTTAGGGCATACTCCCCAGCCTTGGTGGACAGCTGTGAGTCACAGCTTCTTAGCCATCTCTCTCTTTTCTCTTCCATCTCTCATTTCTCTCTGTCTTTCTGTCTCTGTCTCTGTCAATCTCTCTCTCTCTCTCTCTCTCTCTCTCTCTCTCTCTCTCTCTCTCTCGTTCTCTCTCTCTCTCTCTCTCTCTCTCTCTCTCTCTCTCTCTCTCTCCCGTGCATGTCTTCTGCCTTTCCCATAGATCTAATTCTTTATTTACCCCACAAAATGAACTCAACTACCAACCCTCACCCCTAAATCTGGCAATAGTTTGGCAAGATTGTGCACACAGAATTTGAAATTTCCTGCATCTTGGGTATTTTAGCTTTGTTTAGTTTTTATTAAAATATGAAAAATCTAGAAAGTACCCTGAGACACCACAAGTAGAAAGACTCAGTAACAACAGTACTTCCCAGAAAGGAAAGTGGATGCTTTGCAGCCCATTCCCCATAATATATGAGTTGTCAGAAGATACGTTAGAAAGTGGATGGGTTTTATGGGTTAACTGTGTGGTCAAGAGAAGTCATTATGCCTAAGCACAGGAGCCAATCATAACACATAAGGGAACTGAATTAATAATTAGTAGTTCTAATAACATACAATGGCATCTGTCATTGCACAATTTATCAAGGTCCCTCGATAATGTCACAGCCCAATCAGAATTTGATGCCCTTCAGCTTTTGAGACCACATTGCTTACACTGAAATGGAGACATATATTTATGATAAGAACACATGAAATTAAAGTGCCCTGGTCATGACCGTTTTTAGCCTAAACTTTTTATCTTTTTGAGAATTTTATACATGAATACTTTAATGTTACGCATATACATATGTTTATATCTTTTACAAACATATGTATTCTGTACAATCTACTGAGTCCATTTAGTATTGCTTGTGTGTTTATGTGTTTAGGAATGACCATTTGGAATTGGAAAATTTATCAGGAGGCTCATTCCTAGAGAAAACTGATTATCCTTCCCTTAGCAGCCGTCAATTGCCTGTAGCTCTTCATTTAGGGGTTGAACTTTGTGAAGTTTTCTCCATCTACATTGGCACGTCAATTGGTGTTGTCATTATTGAGGTCTTGTTTAGGCAACCATATTGTTGAGATTTCATGGTTGTAGTTTTCCTGTCATGTCTAGAAAGTACTATCTCACAACAGTTGTCTTCTTACAGTCTTCTGCCCTCTCTTCTACAAAGTTCCCTGAGCCTTAGGTGTAGCAATTATGTTGTAAATAGGGACCCCATGGCCATATGTTCTCTGCAGTCTGGTCACTTGTGGGTCAATGTAATCACCTCCATTTATCACAGAAAAAAGCTGCTTTGTTGAGGGGTTAGAATTATAATTATCTGTGCATGTAAGGATGAGTTCAGAATACAGCTAGAAACTAATCATACTGGTTTAAAAAAGGGTCTCTTCTAGGATCTATGACCTCTTCAGTCATAGGTAGTTGGCTAGGTTGATAGTACCAGGCATGAGTTCCCCCTGAGTGGGTCCTAAGTCCAATTAGACAGCTGTTGGTTACCTCCAAGATAAGAGTGCCACTTTTCCATGGGGATGTCTTTCTCTGTTGGACACTGTTGTAGTTCATAGGTCTTACACCCGGGTTGGACTATTTTGTTTGCTTTCCTCCCATGGCAGCCTTCACAGCACCTTCTAATACTATAAGAAGTAGTCCTCAGGGAGGAGGCTTCCAGGTCAGTCCCAGCTTGATTCCTCTAAGTCCCATGTCCAAAGTACATGGTGTCTGCATCACTAGGGTCTTATCTTCAAGTTCTGGGAGGTAACCAAGGGCAATGAGAATAGCCTATATTGTTTTGGGAGTCTCTAGGACTCCCCTGATCAACAACTTGAGGGGAGGTTTCCCTGTCCCTGGCACTAGAATTTTTGTTAGATAATCTATGACTCTTGGGGTGAGAGTTATCACTCCATGTGGTTTAACTCCATATTTAACCATATATATAGATATATCTATATATAGCTATATATGTATATTAAAACCATATATATATGTATTTTTTGGTCTTTTTGAGACAAGGTCTCCCTGTAGCCCCAGCTGTCCTGGAACTCACTATGTAGACCAGGCTGGCCTTAAACTCACAGAATTTTGCCTGCCTCTGTCTCCCAAGTGTTGGGATTAAAGGCGTGCACCACCACATCCATCATATATATGTATTTTTAAGTGAGCTTATGAAATAATGTTTACCGATGACTTTTTTGAGCAGTCTTAGTGATATTTATTTCCTTCCTCCCTCTCCCTCTACATTACCCTCCCTCCTCAGTTAAAGTCCATCCCCATTTTCCCACCCCCCCCTTTAAAAAAAATAAGGTTCAGGCCATGTTAGATTCAAAGACAAAAGATTTCAGCCACAGGCTCACCACTGACCTTTGCTACTTCTGTGGTTAGACAAAGTACGTTGTAACTTGCTGTAAATTTCTAGATTTCTCTTACTCATTCTTTACTCTGGATAATGTGAATAAGGCAAAGCGAATCCAAAGCAGCATGTGCAGACAATAGATGAGCTGACCCATCTGATGTGTTGTGATTGCATGGTGGAGAAGTAGTCAAATTTCAGTGTTGACTTCTGGATGAGATGGAGAACTGGAAGCTACTTCCCATGTGCTCTTGTGAAGGATGGGAGTCAGAATAAGAAAATGTAGACTCTATTCACTACACAGAATTGGAGAAAGAGCTTTGGAAGTTCACAAAAATAGTAAGAAAACCACTGCAAAGTGTGGAGAAAAGGAAGTGGGCACAATGAGATGAGGTGAGCCAAGGCTAGCTCAGCACCAGTCTGGTTCTCTGGAAGAGAGAGGGGAAGAAGAAGCCTCATCTGGAGGTAGTACTGCATATTGAACTCTGTAGAGAAGGCTGTTCGGTAAGAAGACCAGAGGGAAACATATTAGTTCAAAAACCTACTGAAAAATAGCCTACTGAGAAATTACACATCCAATCTCTCTACATGAGCCCTTGTGTATAACTGAAGTCTATATAACAAGAAATACAGTGCCAGACAGTAGAAACATCCCCTTTCGTGTTGGCCAGGGTAGTTGAAGAGACTCCCAAAATCACACAGGCTTTATTATATGGTCTCCCACAACCCTTTACCTCCCAGAACTTGAAGGTAATACCCTATTGTTAAAGACAGGACATAGTTTGGACATAGGACTTGAAGCAGAGGAGTTGAGCTGACCTGGAAACCACCTCTCTGAAGGCTAACTCTCACAATTTTGGAGAACACTATGCAAGCTGCTAAGGGAGACTATCAATTGACAGTCAAATCCTATGTTTAAGGCCTAGTAACCACAGCATTGACCAGCACAGCAAACTATATTGGGGCAGTAAAGGACCTTTTATCTTGGGGGTAATCAACTGTTACTTAATTGGACTTAAAGCCCACTCAATGGTGGGGGAACTCTTGTGTGGTACTATAAACATAGCCAAATACACATGGCTGAAGAGGTCATAGATCTTAGACAAAACTCTAAGCTTGACATATCCCTAGACAAGTAGAATTTCTTACTAAGTGCTAAATATGGATTCTTTATTTACAGACAAGTATACCATACACCACTCATCAAAGAAGCTTCTTTTGCAACTGATGCAGACTGTTACAGAATTCCACAACTAGTCACACACAGAGACTAAGTGTCTGTAAACTGCCCAACCCTATGAGACATATTTATAGTTGACCTCTTTAGCTAAGGCTTATGAAACATAGTGGAACAAGGAGTAGAAAGAATAATAATGCATCTCTCAACTCTCATGAATGAAGCTCCCTCATGCAATAGAGGGCAACAAACACAAAAGGGCACAAATGACCAAAGCATAGAGAATAAGAGTCTACGGAGTGTGGGTCCTTAGACAGGACTGCTATATTAAACTCCCCCTATCCAGGGCTCAGGGACCATTGTATAAGAGGGGGCAGAAAGATTGTAAGACCCAGGGAGAAGGTTCTTGACTATATGGAAATAGAGTCCTATAGGCTCCTGGGACCTTTCGCATATGAACCTCCAGCAATGGTGTCAGCATGCACAGGACCCATGCAAACTCAAGGAGACAAAAGCCCAGCATAGAACTGTGGAAATGGGCAGCAGGCTCCAATCTTAGTCGAAGATCTATTGGCAGCTGATTATTACTGGGTAAGAAAGAGCTGATCTTCTTAAAGGGAGGGACTCTAGATAGGCTGACTACATCGACCTCAGTAGATGAACTTGCACTGAGGAATGTCTGGAGACACTAACTTGACATGACAGGACTTAACACAAATGATGGAATGCAAGAAATCTGGTGGGGGGTATAGGAGGGTGCATGTGGAGAAGGGGGTATAAAGATGATTAAGATGTTGTATATGAAATACACAAAAGTTCAATAAAAATATACCAAAAAATTAAGAATATCCTAATAAAAGTGGAAGAAATGGCTAAGCCACTACAGGCAACACAGAACCAAGGTGAAATCACCCCTCCAAAAAATCATAACTCCCCAACCTCTGAATTTAAAAGATACCAAAATAGCTTAAAACAGTTTGCTCATATTTAAATTTAAATTAAATTTGTGTTTCTCTCTCTCTCTCTCTCTCTCTCTCTCTCTCTCTCTGTCTGTCTGTCTCTCTGTATTTGTAATATGAAAGTCTCAACCATGAAGAGAAGGAAGATGTCTGAGGGAGAAGGAAGGCAACAAGAAGGAATACGTGATATGAAAGCAGATAGACTATTTAGGGGATGAACCAGACCAGCAAGAGGGGCTGAGGGGACAGGGAAGACAGTTGATGTGGAGGAGGATAAGAACAAAGTATTTTATACATACGAAAATAACAATAAACCACTTTTTTCTGTGCTAACTAAAAATGAAAAAGAAGTGTTCATGTTAAGGTTTTGTATAGAATTCTCCAGTGGGGCCCAAACGTTCCAGGATGGCAGTTAATATTTTCCTATCTTATGATGGGAAACAGGACAGTGTGTACAGTTTACCACTCTGTCTAGGAAACCATGCTGTAAGTCATTTCATTTTTTTCTGTGTTGTATAGTAGCATGTTCACCTGAGAGAGAATTTATTGTATGTGTGAATGCCAATGACTGTGTCTCCCTAAGCAATTCAGGAAAGCATTCCTCTTTGCTCCCTCCCCTGCAGCTTCCAAAGGGACCAAGCCAGGAGAAGACTGATAGATTTAGGAGTGGATCTACATTCTCCCTCTTTTTGCCAAGGAGAAAAGTTACAAAGTGGAGACATCTTCCTCCTGCTGCTTTGAGCAGAAAGGGCAGGGCTGAGGGTATCTTGTTACTCCTCACATAAGCAAACACTTCCAGCTGAGACCAAGGACTGTTTGGCACTTTCACAAAGTAACTGAGTGTAATTAATTTTCCAAATTGTGTGGAAGTTTTACTTGCTAGAAAGTAAAATGGCTAGCCTTTAATTCAGTGATTATAAGTGTGCACCTTATGCCCAGCATTAGGGATAGTCTGAATAAAAAAACACCTTCAACCTTCTAATAGGTTTTGTTCTACTGGGAAGGAGGGAGAAAAGAAACAAGTCCATATTGCTACAGGGTAGGTGCTTGTTGAAAAAGAAGGCAGATGAAGCAAAATTGGAAGCATAATATGAGAATGGAATTATAATTTTATATTGGGTGTCAGGGAAGGCCTTTCGTAAGACCCCTGTAAAGGGTGATGTTTGAGCAGAAACCTAGAGGCATGAGGAAAAGAACCTTGCAGATACCTGGGAGAGAGTAACTTGGTAAGCAGGGGTAAAACAGCAAGTACAAAAAAGGATCATTCCTAAGAAAATTGAGGTCCAAAGAATAGACAATATAGTTAAAACTAAGCAAGAAAAAGAGTACTTCAAGAGACTGAGATGTGAAGATACATATTACTTAAATCATGCAACTTGAAAAATTATAAATATATGCATACACACAAGCAAGCTGATTAACCTCTGACATCTCAGTTAGCTTCATGTATGTATATGATGAAAACACTTAAGACCGACTCTCCACAATTTTCAAATTTATAATGCAATGCTGTTAACTATGGTCACTATGCTGTACATTAGAACTCTAGAATTTATTCATTTGTGCAACAGAAACTTCTTACCCTTTGAACAACATTGCTCTACCCTGCACCAGGGAAATCTCTGGTAGCTACCCTGATGCTCTTTGTATTTGCTTGACAACATTAAATTTTGTATGTAAATTATGTAATGCAGCATTTTCTAATCTAGAACTGGTTTTGAATTTAGCACAGTGTCTTCCAAGTTCATCTATGTACTACAAATTGTAGGATCCATTTTTAAGGATGAATAATTTTCCTAGATGTATACACAGGTTAGTATGTGTCTGATTTATCACATTTTTATGTGCCAACAGCATTAGGTTAATTTCATATCTTGCCTTTATGAATAATGTTGCAGAGAACATGGACATACAGATACCTCTGCATAATCCTGATTTCCTTGTTTTGGATATATGCTCAGAAGCAGCACTCTAGGGTCATATGATAATTTGTTCTATTTTTAATTTTTAAGAGATTTCTATACTGTTTGTCCAGAATGACTGTAATAGGTTAAATTCATACCTAGGGAATAGGTCACAGTCTCTATCCAGTATATAAGAGTTCCCTTTTCTCTTGTATGCTCATCAATAAGTGATAAGTGTTATCTTTTGTGCTTTAGGCAGTAGCCATTCTAAGACGTCTAAGTGGTGATTTATTGGGATTTTACTGTTCATTTCAAGGTGAGAATGTTTTGGGGGCCACTAAATCAACTGATGTAGAAGCTTCTAAAATATGTACATATAAATAAGGCGTGTAAATGGAGTTACCCTATAATAGGGAGGAGAATGCCTTCCCCAGACAGCATAACTTGTCAAATAAAAAATCCAGTGCCAGCTATGGATTACCTCTTCCGAATTTTTGGTCAATGGGCTCCTATAGTCCCCCAAACCACTATAGCCTATTGCTATTGCTCCTGGCTGCCCTCCAGAACTTGATGGTAAGATAAACCATATTGCTGAAGTGTGAGTTATAGGAAATGGACAAATCAAGCCAGTACTGACCTAGAAGCTTCATCTCCACTGGCTAGCTTTCATAGTGCTAGAAGACTGTTTACATGCTACTGGGAGAGAAAAGTTATCAACAGTGTTTCCCAGTTGCAAACCCTACAAGCTGCAGTAATTACTAGCCTAGCAAAATATGCCCACTTGTGCAATGGCACAGATGTTGTGGGAGTAACCAACCACATTCTGGTTGGCTTTAAAGTCTAGTGTATAAGATAGAACCCATGTCTGGTACCAAAAACCCCTGGCTTGCTAGTCCATAAACCCTAGTGGAGAACCTAGTACTATTATTCTATAAATAGGCATAGTAATAAACAAACATCTTAAGTTACTCTCTTTATACCCATAGATTAGTGAAGCTATGAGCCTTCATCAAAGAAACTTCTTTTTGGAAGATAGCAATTAATACAGAGACACACAACTGCTCAACATACAGAGAATAAGACTGTGGAGTGCTCTGCTCTAAATGGAACATCAGTATCACACCCTCTGGATCCAAGGCTCAGGGGTCATCATGGAAGAGGGGGAAGAAAGATTGTAAGAACAGGAGGGAATGGATGGCTGTAAAGAAAGAGCATTTGCTGAACAAGGCAGTGTAGCTACACATATAAACTCAGAATGGCTGGTACTGTATTAGAAGACTTGCACAAGATCAAACCAGCAAAAGTCCTAGCATGAATGGGGGAGGAGCTCATGAAGTCCCACCCTTATCTGAGGAGCTTTTGGCGATTGATGGCTACTGGGAGAAAGAGAGTCAGTTTTCTTCAGGATGCAGGCCCTAAAGGGGCTACCCATGCTCCAGTAGATAGTCCTCCACTCATGTACATACAGACAGCACTAAATAGACTCTGTATGTGTTGGGGGGGGGGAGTGGGAAAGATATGGGAAGAATTGGAGGGGGAGGAGTTGGGTTTGAATTTGATCAAAATATCATTAAATAAAATATTATGGAAAAG
Source organism: Nannospalax galili (assembly GCF_000622305.1). Lineage (NCBI taxonomy): Eukaryota > Metazoa > Chordata > Mammalia > Rodentia > Spalacidae > Nannospalax > Nannospalax galili. The sequence continues at coordinate 1,128,775 of NW_008344824.1, read as the reverse complement.
AATTCTTCTTTTTCCCTAAATAACATAGAAAACTGATAGACGGTTTTGAGTAGTGGGATGATATGAGCTTAGGTTTTTTGTAGTGATTGGGTAGTCAGTGGGAAGCAAGTTCAGAGGTTATTGCAAGAACTGTTGTGAGAGGTGATGGCACTTGGGCCTGGTGTGATAGTGAAGAGGAAACAGTGATACAAAGAGATGCCTGTGGAGGGTAGAATGGACACAGTCTACTGTGAAGTGACAGAAAATAATCAATACAACTTAGAGATGTGTCTTCCTTCCTCCTTTTGCTTAAGAAATCTTTCTTGAAAATGATTTACTGTGTTCAAAAATACAGAAGACAGTGGATATAATACCCAGGAGAGAAAATCAGCAGTTGATTGTTTGATTTATTAAATTTGATATGTCTATTGGACATCTAGCTTGAAGACCAAAGGAGAGGTATAAATGTGCACTATGATACATGAGTTTTTATTTTCTTTGATACATGAGTTTTTAACATAAAATTATCAAGGAGGGGGCCAAAGAATTGGCTTTTGTGGTTAAGAGCACTGATTGCCCTTGTAGAGGACCCACATAACCACTAACAATCTTCTGCAGCTCCAGTTCCAAGGGCACCGACGCCCTCTTCTATCTTTTGTGGGCATTACATACCCATGATACACTTATGTACATGCAGGCAAAACAGTCAGAAAAAAAAATTACCAGGGAAGAGACTGTGGGGAAAGAAAAGCACTCTAAGAAATAGTCTTGAAGCACTGTTCCAACATTAGAGAGAGAAAATGAGAAGCTAGTCAAGGGGACTGGATGGAGCTGCTAGTGCATGGAAGGAAGAAATAGATTCCATAATTTATGTGAGGAAACTATTAAAAGAAGGAGAGAGACACTGCATCAATTTTATCTCTTGGTCTCCTGAAATTTCCATCTTTATTGCATTTGCCACAATCATGGAGTAGTAAGGAGCCAAAGCTGGGTAGTCATCCCTAACTTTTGGCATATTCTAAAACAATAAATACCAAAGGGATAATAAAACCAAACCCCAAACAGACAGACTAGCAACAAAACTGTGCAAATGCTGTCACTGGAGTTTCCGTAATGCTTTTTCTCACCCTTGGAGGGCACTTACCCTCCTCCCTCAGTCTACAACCTTCAGTTCCTAACTTGCAAAGTGGGCTTAAGAATATTTGAATGTTGCATAGAGCTACCATGAAAGCAAACAGGCTCATAAATCTTTTAAGGTTTTTAATGCAATTTAATGTACAACCGTGACCAGTTGTGTCAGAATATGAAGTTCTTCTATTGATTTCATAGGTATTTTTGCTTTTCTACATAGTATCAGGTACTATGATAGACATTTGAGAATTCCAGGTACACGAATTGCTCTTTCTCCAAAGACGCTACAATCAAAGGAAGCAAATGGTCAAAATGATTATTAGAACACTCAAATAGAGGAACTGTGCATTAATCCTTGTGGATTTATTTTTCACTTAAAAGTTGCTGTTGGGTAAAGCCTTGGGATAAATGTACACATGTCTTTGCTTGAATTTAGCATAGAGCTATAACTTCCATTGGTTCTGTGAAACAAAGCCTGGTGTACAAGAAAAGTGGGTAAGACACTCCCCCCTTTTTTTCTCTTTTAACATCTTCCTTTTAAAGGCAATAAATGCTATGGATTTTCCTCTGCAGTAGTAGCTGCATTAAATGTGAACCCTGGACTCTGCTGATCTTTGCTACCTCACATGCTCACTGCTCATGAGTCTCTCGGCATCAGTGATGCACAGATCTAAGTATAGGGCTGTCATCAGCTGTGTGATGATCCACCTGAAATAGGGTTGCCAGCCATTTTGTTTTGTCCCAGAATGTTCTTTGTTAATGACCCAGAGGGAAGAAGGAGAGCCAAGATGCCTGCATCAGCCCATAGATGGCAAACATGGCACTGCGTTGTTTCAACCATCGAGCTGCAAGTCAGGTTAAAGGAGAAGCAGTTTGGATGGAATAGCCAAGCCCCATCATTTTCCAGTTCAAAGTCCTTTAGACAGAAGGTTGTTTTACTTTGTCAGCGAAGACCTGTGGTGATGTGGTGTCTAAGTGATGATTGTCCTTGTTCAGGGACAATCACTCAACACAGCTACCAGCTGAATCTGACAGGAATAGCTAGTGCATGTGAACCTCATAGCTTGAAGGGATATTGACATATGATACACCCTGGATATTAATCATTTTTCCCTCTTGATGCAGCTTTAAGACTGATGCTCACTTTTTCCAGAGTTGTAATTATTGGACAGTGAACATCTGTTGGCTTTGAGTTCTCTGGCTGTTCTCACTGGCACATTATGCTTTGTGATTTCATTCTTTTATTTTACTGTTTGTGCAAAAGGGCTAAAAGCTGTCTATTTTTATCAACGCCATCATTGTGAGACTTAGAGACAGGCAAGCATGAACTAAGATAAATTGCTAAGGTCAGTCTCATGGTGGCCAAGATCCAGTTTGGCACCATTGTAAAGATGGCAGACTCCTGATTCAGACTATCTAAGTTCAAGGTCTGAGTCTCACTTAGAAGCTATGTTGTAGTAGGCAACTCATTTCACCTTTCTGTGTTTCAGCTGTTTATCAGATGCAGAGTATATTCGTACCTACTTTAGTTTAAAGATTAAACTAAAATACTACAACCTGGTAGCACACAGTCTTATGTTATAAAAATTGTATAGTGATACACTTGATCTTTGTTTTCTTTTTTTCTTCCCCTTTCCCTCCCCCTCCCCCTCTTTCTCCTCCCTCCTCCTTTTTCTTCACTGGGGATTAAACTCAAGGTTAAGCAAGTGTTCTACCACTGAGATACATTTTTCTTCCTTTAAAAATATTGGTTGGGGCTGGAGAGATGGCTCGGTGGTTAAGAGCACTGACTGCTCTTGTAGAGGACCCAGGTTTGATTCCCAGCACCCACATGGCAGCTAATAACCATCTGTAACTCCAGTTCCAGGGGATACAGTACATTCTTCTGACCTCCACGGGCAATGCATGACATGGGTGCACTTACATACATGCAGGCAATACACTCATACACATAAAAATAATAAATACAATTTTTAAAAATGGTTGAAATAAGATCTCATTAAGTCTGGCCTCAAACTCACTATGTAGTTCAGACAGGCCTTGAACTTGAGATTCTCTTGACTCAGTCTCCTGTAGTTTCCTCATTTTTACATAAATTGTGTTTGGGGTTTTTCTTTTTTGTTGTTGTTGTTTGTTTTTGTTTGTTTCGTTTTGTTATTTATTTACACATGAGTTCTGTATGAACTTCCCTGCTTGCTTTATGAGATATAGACATTTGACTCCTGTGCTCTCTGGTCAACTTTTCATCCCCAAATAATCTTGTTACTAGTTCCAATGGCACAGAAAGGCATAGACTGAGGAGCTGGGTGTGTGCTACAGGCCCGTAGTCTCAGATACTCTAGGGACGGAAGAACTAGGGTCGTGAGTTCAAGATGAGCCTGGACTACAGAGCTCCAGCCAAGGGCTACATGGCAAAAACTCTGACTGAAATAAAGTTGCTATTTGAAAAAAAGAAAATTATTTTTTAATGAAGTTTAGATAACTCAGGCATAAGTACTTGCATAGTGGCTGGTGAATAATTTTATTATCAATAATTAATAATAAAAATAATGAAATAGAAACTAATCGCTTTTGAAATGGACCGCAAAACCCTATTATCACTTTGTTATGTTAACATCTGTTGTCTTTTCATTTGGCTGTTCTGACTCATCAATGACTCAGGGACCCTTTCTTCAGTGATTATTGTTACATGATGAAGAGTGGAAAAATATTTCCTTTTAATCTGATTCCCTATCTCAATTGATCATTATCTTGATTTTTTTCAGTGTATATATTTTTAATTTTATGCATTTCATACAAAACATCTTAATCATCTTTATACCCCATGCCCCATCCACATCCCTCCCACAGCCCCCACGCCACTGGATTTCATGTATTCTGTCATATGTTAAGGCCTGTCGAGTCAAGTTAGTGTACCCAGATGTCCCTCAATATGAGTTCATCCACTGGAGTCTAGTCAGCCTATCTAGAGTCTGTCCCTTAAAGAAGATCAACTCTCCCTCACCCAGCACTGATCAGCTGCCAATAGAGTCTCACCAATGGTGTGGCTTCCTGCCCATTTCCCCAGGTTCAAGGAATATGTGGAGCAAGGGCAGAGAGAATACTAATGCATCTCTCAGCTATTACCAGCGAAGCTTCCTCATGCAACAGAGGGCAATGAACATAAAAGACCACCAGTACTGAAGCCCTTTTAGTGTATTGGCAAATCCAGGAGTACATTTAGGAATTGGTAGAGGCTGGAAAACCTTGAAGGCCACAAGTGGAGGTACAGGTTGTATAACACTGCCTGAGGAATAATGCTAAAAGCTTGAGGGTAGAGGAGATTGCTAACACAGGTGATAAAGTTCACTCTGTGGACAATCTCTGACTTTAGGTGAGGCAGGAGGATGTGGCGCTGAGAAGAATGGAGCAGAAAGGAAACAGAGCTAGAATTAAGTTGAATATGATAATGAAGGGTTCAGGCAGGAGATTAGGGATCAGGGCTTGATTTATTTGGGAGACAAGGCAATTGAAATGAGGAGAGACAAAGCTAGAGGTATGGATGAGAGCTCAAATGTGGGGGCATCGCAAAATCCACAGAGAATTTGACTTACTTGAAAGAAGGTGGGAAACCTTTTCATGGTCTCAAAGATACTGGTTCTTGGGGGACTTGAGAGTCATAGCCTTCACCCATAAGGACAGACTTCATGTCTTAAAGGTCTTCTTATCTCCCCTTTCCCATTGCTAATTACCCCAAAAGTCAAGACTTTTTTTCTCTGTCCTTTGTTTTACGTTCTCTTAGAGATGAGTGGTATGGTTATTTGATATTGTCTGAGTGCTATCTGTTGTATTTCTTTCCCCCTCAATAGAGGAAAAATTAATGGTGTTGTTCCAGTGAAATCAGAATGGAAACAAGTTGAATATATATTACAAGGAAAAAACATAAATTTATACTGGAACAAAATTGAGTTATTTTTTCTATAAAATAATCAACCATTCACTTCCCTAAGGGAATGAAAATAATAGGGATAAGGGTGACTTCTGTCTTGTTAAGCAAGTCTAATGAAAGGAAAGGAATGAAAATTCATAAAAGGAGAGAAGATTGGGTTCTCAGTGTGGAATAGTCTAGCTTTGGATTTTAGAGATAAATGATTCTCAGTTGTGGCATAAACGTTCATTTTAGTATATCACTAAAAATAATTAGGTCTCGATGTTCACTTTGGACCCACTATGCCCATAAACTTTAAAGTTACTTGGGATGATAGCTAAAGTGAACTGGGAAAATTCCTCATGAGGCCTCTCGCCCTCAATTCCATTATTACAGTATTACTAGATCTTACCTAATAAAACATTGTGTATCCAGAGTATACTAACAGAATGCTTTGTCACCGGAAGGTAATCAATAAATGTATGCTAAAGACATACAAATAATTTCATTAGGTTTTCTGATCATTTAGAAGCCAGATAAACGATGGAGAAGTAACTAGGATGCTGGCAGGTTGCCAAAGAAGTTTTGGAGGGTGGCAGTCCTGTTTCCCCAAATGGAAGAGAGTTCATATATGAGTAGAAGAGTAATGGTCTGAATTTGGCATCATGACTTGGAAGAAGAATACGCACTTTGAGGGAGCTAGAAGCAAGATGTGAAAAAAGGGCAAGCTCCAATTAAGGGGATTTCTTAAGAAATGGACAGTGCCCACATCTGATGTAGAACAAAGGGAGAAAGAGACAAATTGGAGGCAAGAAAGTGCAGATTAGTCTAGAGGTGGCTAGGTTGGACAACCAGAGGGACTTGTGGTCTGCATTTCACTAGTGAGTAAAAGAAGTGACTCAAATAATTATTCAAAATGGAATTCAGTGGTAATACTCAAGTGTCGGGCACTTGAAGGCTCCAGATGTCTGTCTGTGCAGGGTTTATGCAGATGATAGCTGCTGTATGGAACAAAAGCTGCTGCTGGCTGCCATTCCAGCTGCTGTTGGCAGTCAGGTCAGCACTGAACATGTGGCTCCAGGAAGAATGTGGAAAAGAGTGAAAAGCATTTAGTGAAGCATGAGTTTGGCCCAGAGTTCCGCTCTCATCTGTGTGTCACCCAGAGTGTCCACCTAGGCATGCGCTGCTGTTTAGCAAATGGTTATTAAATCAGGAAGCCTCTTTCTTTGCATTAGTTTCTTGGCAGCCTATGTTTTAAAAGTGTGTAGATTATAGGACAGGAAAAATTCAGAAGACAAAATTGGTCCCAATTCAGCTAGAGCGAGGTCAAACCACAGTTTAGGTACCTTGGGATGGAATGGGAAATGGGATCTTGGAAAGTAATTCTTCCAAGGCCCATGTTGAAAGGGCAGATTTTTCAATTTTACTGGTTTTTGGAAATTTTGATCTGTAAAATCTGATCTAGAGTCACACTTTTATTTTTTTCAAATTCCTATTTGGGGGTTGTTTGTTTTATATCAGTAAAATGTGTGTGGATGAAAGATAGTTAACTGCTTCTCACTAGAGGGTGTAATTAGTATTTTTTCATAAAAACATTAGGCACTTAGAGGACCATCTCTTACATTACAGACCATTTAACTTCTGTGACCCCTGCTTCCCAATGCAAAGAGACTCTTAGTCATTTTGACAACTAAGTGCATTCCCCTATTGCCAGTGTCCTTCAGGAGGATCCCATCACTTTTGCCTTATGTACAATCTGGAGGGAAAGTCCACCTGGGGAAAATTTTCATTCTCATGAGATATTTCCCTGAACCCACACTTAAATAACAGTGATATTCCAAGTATTTTTCTTCCCGCTCAGATAAAATGAAGACCATGAATTCTGACTTCACTGTACAGTTTACTGAACTGGTGGCTGAATTAATTTTATAATAGTGACGTTTCAGTTATACAACAAAACTGTGGCACTTTTCTTTCTCCGAATCTCCTTTGCATATACGTGCAGCTTGCTACTGTTCGCAGTGCCGTATAGCAGCACACAATCTCTGGTCACCAGCACATCTCTGTGGACGTCTGTTACTGGTGAATATGTTCACATTCCTGGGGAAAGGATTTGGTTATTTTTGTTCCATTTGACAGACACAGATACAAGGTGAGAATGCCCACTTCTAATGAGCCTTTCTAACACTCCAAGAGAAACTGAGCACATAGGGGACAGGAAGGCAGGACAGACAAACAGAATGCTGAGGAGGAAGTTCCAACTGGCTGTGCTCTGTATTAACTTCTAACTTGACTGTACCTAGAAAATACCTAATGTTTGAAATCCAAGGGCAGCAGATGGAGAGAGATCATGGACTGACAGCTCGGGGAACAGGAATGGAAGATTGGGAAGGAAAAAGTTTTCCTTTGAACCTCAGGAAGGGGTATGCATATTAGTATCAAGGGACATAGGCCTCCTTCCAGAACCATAGGCAAGAGGAGTGTCATGACAAAACAGTCTCTGGAATGTCGGGAAAGTGGGTCCCATGAGTGCAACACAGAAGGAAAGTCCTTCTTGAGAATTCGGGCAGGCTCTTCTGCTTGTGTTCAACTCCTCCTTATCTGGAGTTCCAGACATCTTTCAATCTTCTTTTCCCATGTGTGTAACATTCACTTTCTGTGGCCTTCAACATCTTTAATCTGTCATCTCTGACACATGTGATTCATATATTCCCTTTCCCCTAATCCATACCTGCTGTCTCTTCCACAACCTGACATGAATGGTCTCTCCAGTTACCCTACCTCGCTCTGACTGTATCTGTGTTTTCTACTCCTTCCAATCACATCTTACTGGTTTCTTGCATTTTTTGGAAAGATTGCTTCAACTTACTTCTGTATTCACTCAGGTGTTGACCTTATGTGCTCACATAGACTATACATGTCGGAAATGAAATATATGTTGTTTATGTCAATAGTACATTCATTCCATAATCAGGTTAAGCATCTTTTATCCAACCAACATGCTTGGGACCAAATGTGTTCAGGATTTTAAATGTTTTCAGGTCTTGGAATAATTACTTATTAACATAATACATCTTGGGGAAAAGACCCAAACTGAAACACATTCTTATATTTCATGCATACCTTACACATGTCTAGCTTTTAGTGTACTCATATTTTAAGTGTGACCCATCAGGTGAAGTCAGGCATGGAATTCTCTACTTGGGGTTCCATGTCACAACTCAAAATGCTTTAGATTTTGGAGCATTTCTGGCTTTGGAATTTTAGGTTAGTGATGCCCTACCTGCCCTTGCCCCCATTAACTCGCCCCAGAATGGAACTGGACTCTTGGGAGATGCTCAGTGATATTGTGTGAATATAGGCATCTAATCAAAAGTTTCTCTTCCTCTAATGAGGAAAAGAATAAAAAGGGGGTGGGAGTGTTGACCTTGTGATTGGAGATTGGTGGTTTGCCTGGTTCAGAAGAAGTAAAATAGTATATGTTTAGGTAGCAGAGGGAGCCAGCCCTCACTCTCACACGTGTTTCTCTTCCTCTGGCAGGAGGATGAAGTGGTACTCCAGTGCATCGCAAACATTCACAAGGAGCAGCGGAAGTTTTGCCTGGCAGCTGAGGGACTTGGGAACCGCCTATGCTTCTTGGAACCCACCTCAGAAGCCAAGGTGAGATGGACTACTGCTCATGCCTTCTTTTGCTGGCTTCCATGTAATCATTTGGGGTGAAAGTTTCTTGGAGATGGTGATAAAGACATTTGAAAGGACATTTTTTTTTTCTAGGAGAAGATCAGATTTAAAATATATCTCTCTGCTAGCCCAGAAAGCACTGAAGTTGGATCTCAGAAAGGGGTGAGGAAGTAGAAGTGCTCTCTGCTCTCAGTGTTCATCCCTCAGACACCAGAGGTGCTTGGGGCTGTCAGTGCTGACTAGAAGGTTCTCTTGATACTCCCAGAATGCTGTCATTTATGTTGTTAATTCTTAGAAGTCTGAGTGCCTGTTCTGTAAGCCCAGCTGTCATTTTATTGCTACAGAGATTCTCAGCTCCTTGTGTCTTGTGTTTTGCAGCAAGCACACCAGTTTCAGGTCTGATTGGATTGAGATTGTTGTAACTGCCTGCTGTGACCCAAGGGCAACAAGGGCCATTGCTCTGGTCCTTGCCTGCCTGGTAGCTTATAATGTCATGTCTCTTGAGCTAAGTCTTTCTTCTGTCATATTCTAGCTATATCTGTGTTTAGCCTTCTTACAGCACCTTATAGTCCTGACAAGACTTATACCCAATCAGGGTTCTCTAGGGAAAAAGAACCACAAATTAGATAAATGGTCAGGGAGTTAAAGTGATTAATTTTAACAAATTATTAATAGTGCATGCAATTCTAGGGACTAGTAAGCCTAAAATCCATAAGTCATGGTTCAGGCTGCAATTTGCAGACAGAAATCCTTCTAAGAAGTCTCAAGAGCCATGGATGAAGAACAGCCAAGTCATCAAAAACAATGACATTTATTTAAAGGTAATTGACTACTAATGTTAATTCCACCTAAAAAATATCTTTACATCAAAACCTTGGTTATGGTACCAGCAGGATGTCTTAAACTTGAGTTTGATCCCCAGGACCTACATGGTAGAAGGAGAGAGAACTAACTCCACAAGTTGATTCTGTTCTTTATGTATAAATGATGGCAATACCAGCTTACACAAATAATCAGAGGCATACATGGAAAAAAACTTGGTTAAGAGACTTACTATGAACTAGCCAAGTTATCACAAAACCAGCCATTATATCCTTGAAGCTCAGTTTTTCTCATAAGGCCTATTTTTAATCAGATAGTGGTTCGCCTGCCTACTGGCATGCCACTTTCCCCATATAGAAAGACAACACAAGCACACTTGGAATATTGCAAAATTTGGCCAAATTCTAAAATATCAGAGGTGCAAGGTCATTGCCATGTCTCCAAGAGTCACCTTCACATCTCAGCTTCCATGGCCCTGCTGATTTCTGAGGACAAGCATTAGCTAGTGCCTATAGGACAGAATCCTGTTAAAATAAATAGCAGAGAGAAGAGGTAAGGAAGATTTTTGTCTTTTCAATAGCCTTAGACTTTATTTCCCTGAGGACTTTTCACATTTACTTTTGTTATTAGCAAGGTATAGTTTTTATTCCCACTATTTGGAAATAATACGAACCTCATTAGATTAGACCTCAAGAAGCTAATTCTCAGCCATTAAGTAGTCATATGAACACAGATAAGTCACTCAGCTTTGTTTTCAGTTTTCTCATCTGCCATGACAGATGCAGTGTGGTGTGGCAGCCAGAGTGTTGACCTGAATGAAAAATGTGTCACGTCATAACCATTCTCCCTCAGTGGGGCATGTGATGGTGATTCAGTGAACATGCTGTGGAGCAGAACGGCAGAGTCTGAATCCTGTCCCTACCACTTAGTGACGATGCTGGATAGCTTTAGTTGTCAACTTGATACACCTGTGAAGAGGGAACATCTACTGGTTTGGCCTATGGGTATGTCTGATAGGTATTTTTTTGATGGTTGAGTGGTGTGAGAGAGCCCAGCACACTGTGGGTGGTACCACTCCTGGGCAAGTGGTCCTGGGTTGCATAATGAAGAAGGCTGAGCACAGGGCAGAGGAGTAAGCCAATAAACAGCATCCTTCTGTAGTCTGCACTTCAGTTCCTGTCCCCAGGTTTCTGCCCTGAGCTCCTGCCCTGGCTTCCCTTGGGACATGTAAACCAAAAATCCCTCTCCTCCCTCCCCAAGTTGTATTTGGTCAAAGTGTTTTATCATGGCAATAAATAGCGTTCTAGGCAAACTAGAACACTAGTCAGGCCAAAACTTTGTGCCTGATGTTTGAGCATAGTTTTCTTATCTGCTCAATGGGAGTTTTTCTCTTATTTTAATTTTTTCTTTATTTCACATATATGTGTGTGTTGCCCACATGTATATAAGTGCACCACATGTGTGCAATGCCCTTGGAGGCCAGAAGAGGCACTGGATCCTCTGGAACTGGAGTTACAGATATGTGTTAGCTGCCCTGTGGGTGCTGGGAACCTGACCCACATTCTCTGCAAGAGCAGCCAGTGCTCTTAGTCCCTGAACCATCTCTCCAGCCTATGCTTAGTGGTAATGTCATTGCTACACTACAAGACTGGTGTGGGACTAAATGGTTCCTGCTTGTAAAGTACTTCACACGTGTACACTGCATACCATGTGATGAGCTTCACGTACTCATTGGTTATTTTGAGTCTTTAATTGGATACTTAAGCTGGGAGTCAGTTTCTTGATCTATGAAATAGGGATAACTACATTTCAGAGAGACTGTAGAAACAAAGCGTGTAAGACTGAGCCTAACACATTGAATAGTGGGTAGAATTGCTAATAATGCTAAGGGTAATATTGTTACCCCCTTTGACTTAAAAGGTCTGATTTTATGTGAAAGGCAGAAGATTGTGTATCAATCACTGAACTAATGAAATCATAAGCTTTAAAGTTAAAGCCTTGAATTAAAGATTTATTTAATTATAAAATTAAGTAATTCTGTAAATACAACAGTATTTATAATAGTGTAAGTCAGATAAGAGAGAAAAAACTACATACTGTGGCCTGAGAATGCTTGTATTCTCCAGGTATAAAAATAAGCCATATTGCTCATAAATGTATTTAGAGTGAGAACATACCCTTCCAAACTCCTACTTGACTAAATTGTTGTTCTTATCTTGATCTGTGTTTGAGACAGTTTCTGAAGAATCTTTGAGATACAGCCTCTCATGCATACTCTCATCCTTGTTACAACATTCTCATGTAGTCTCTCTCCACAGGCACCTGGATGTCTTCAAATCTGTACCACAGGGGACACTCAGACTTTTTGCTTTTCTCTGTCATGTTTCAATTAGGTCTCAACTGTTATGTACACTTTGATCCTATTGGCTTAGCTTCCCAGAATAAACATAAGTAGAATCCATCGCATCTGGAACACGAACAATGCATATGGAACCACCTCTCCATGCTGATGCTTCACTTGCTGCAGAGACATTCCCACTATCGCTGTGTCTCTTGTATAAGTAATATGGGGGGATTGCTCAGTGGGGGTTGTCACAGAGAGACGGCAAGTTCATGGAAAAGATAGAACAGATATTGAGAATTTCCTGTCACCGTTTCTGAGAGCAGCCTCCTGGATAAGCCCATTTTCTGGGAACTTTATTCTTTCCTACAATCAGCTATAACTATGCATACCTCTCTTCTGGGTGCCTGCTCCCTTTTTCAAAACATGGGTCCTATAATTCAATACCACCAAATTGCACTGTGTCAAAGCTCTTGGAACATGACGTAGATCATGCAGTGAGGTAAGAGGGTGTACTCCCCAGCCTGGCACTGAGCGTGCAGCAGGCATCTAACACACTTCCTACCAGCCATTTTCAGAGCCAACCAATGACCTTGAGGATTGCTAGTGAAGGATATGTCAGACTACTGAGACGCAGAGAAAATTTAGATGAACTTAGGGGGTAAGAAGTAATCTGGAAAAGAAGAAATGAGATATGGTATTTAAAACGTATTCTTAGTGTATGAGTTCTTTTAAAAAGGGAGAGCTTATGGTAGCAAGGAGTGAGAGGGTAGAAAAACTAAGATGTAAGAACATCAGCACATGCTACCCATCATTCAGAAGAGTCCAGTGACTGATTCTGCATGCCATGGCCTATCCTTCCTTCCTTGATAGTCTCCAAATCTGAAAGTAGTAACTGATAGAAGCACAGCTATTTAGCTACGCTTTCAAATAAGCACAGATCCAGAAATGAAAAGGAACCTTTGTTTAGAGGAAAGACTCAGAACTATAACTAGAGACCAGGAAACAGAGTGAGGAAATGTTTGTTCTTCATTTTCTTAATAGCATCAAATGTTTTATTTACTGTCATTTTATAGTATTCTTATATAGTATACTGCCATTTAATGTATTCTTTGGCACCAGGAATTTAAGGATTTTCTTTGGTCCTTCATCTTATATCTGTTAGGCACCATGGGGCCCCCTGAGGAATCATTTTAGTTTACATTAACATTCAAACTCCTTGGCTCCCTCTTCTCAGAAGGACAGAGGACAAAAATCATGGCTTGCTAGCTGGGACATGTCAGATACTGCTCTTCTGTAGAAACCATTGATGCAACTCTGGGGATGGCTTCTGAAGACTCCACCCCAGATAATTCTTCAGGATGCAAGAGAGGAGGTCCTAGAGGAGACAGGTGTGAGAGGCACCACGGTTTAAAAGCCTCGTGTGCCACAGGAGCCAGTTTATTTTGTAACAACTCCACAGTCATAGCTTTTGGGTACCCCACAAAGGACAGCCCTAGCTAGGAGAGTCACTGCACTCAGGCAGTTGCAAAAATACAAGATATTGGTCATTTCCCAGTGTAGATGCAGTCTCTCAATTAGGGATCACTACATTAAGGCAGTATTCCCTGTCAACATAATTAAGACGCCAGTGTTATGATGTGACCATAGGAATGTAATGGAGAGTTACATGAGGGTTTATCATTCACAAGGAGGGATTTCATAATCCTTTTCCCACAGTAATTCATTAATGACAATTACACAAGTACTATGGTCTTGTCAGATGTGCCTAGAACTCCAATTTCCTTTACCTTAATACCTTCCCAACCCCAGCTCCTACTTAAAAACATATCATCAAAATGGGAAAAGAGTATGGGAACTTTTTGTTTTATTGATTTTATTGATGAAGAAACTGAAATATGTGCTTTGAAGCAATTTAACCAAGCACTCTTTAAAATTCAATAGCATGTCTAAACTCTTTGGATTACCAATATTACAGGATGAAATTCCACTTTTGGGGGAGTAGTGGAAATACATTGTCTCACTGACCACAATCAGTATAAATGTAAAACTCTAATTTTTTAATATTTTGTTTATTTTTATGTATATGAGTGTATTACTTGCATGTATGTAAGTGCATCATGTTGTGCAGTGCTCACAGAGATGAGGGCATCATTCCCCTGGAACTGGAGTTATGAACAGATAGTTGTTAGCTGCAATGTTGGTGCTAGGATCAAACTCAGTTCCTGTGCAAGAGCATCCAGTGCTCTTAACCTCTGATTCATCTCTCCAGAAAACTCTAATATTATAATGCAAGATCTCCAGAAATTTTACTCCTGTTGTTTTTACTTCTTGTTTACAAAAATGGAACAGAATAGAATGCAATTCTTTCTGAAAGCTGTATAGGCTCCCAAGACTCAGAAATAGACATTATGATACAAATTAAGATACAATTCTCAGCCAAAGGTGACATTGTTTTCTATAACTTTCATAATCATTAGCTTTGAATGAGACCTTCTATTCATTCTCAAGAAATAAAGTCTGAAAATTTGCAGACAGAGGTGCAATGTGAGGTTGTACTCTAGTGTTTGAATTACTTTGTTTTAATATGGTATTCTTAGTGGAACTGAGATCTTAGGGAAGGCTAGACCATTGTAAAATTTATTTCAGAAAACTCTCTTGTAATGTAAAGACACTAATAAGTTGAATTTTTTTCCTGTTATTTATGAGACTATATTCCAGCCAATGTAATAATGCTTACTGTTTAATCCTTCCAACCCTACAAAGAAAACATTGTCCTCAAAGAGAATAAAGGTATATGAATTTAAAGAGTTAAGTGACTTCCTAAAGATTATTAATTCTAAATTTAAATCACTGTCTAATCAAGATCCAGCTTAAGGACAAAGAAGCCATATTGTTCTTTGTACTTAGACTTCAAGATTACCTGGGCATACCTCCATACCCCCTCCCACAACCTTTCTACATCTGCCCATGAATTCCTGGCATTCCAAATTTAGAAATGTGTGTTCCCTATATAAAAGAGGAACTATTAAAATGCAAATACTATGAGCAAGCACATGAAGCAGTGTTTTAAAAACAGCTAATTTTTTACAGTGCCAATGAAATTGTTATACATTTTCTTCCAAGTAAGTTTATAAAGGGGAATAAGGCAGATTGCTAGGTGTCTTTTTATTGGGGTGCAGACAGAGAGGTGTGTGTGTGTGTGTGTGTGTGTGTCTCAGGGAGATGGTCAGTTGTCAAACATCCACCAAATTTTCCTTACTTTTGTTTTCCACCAATCTATGAGCACTGAAGTCAAGGATTTTATATAGCACAGCAGTAAATAAACATGACCCTAGAGGCCTGATGTTTTGAGCTGGTAATTCTAGCTTATTGCTTAATAGCTGTGTGACTAGGGGCAAATGACTTTACTTCTCTTTGCCTCTGCTTCTTCATCTTTAAAATGTAACCATCTCATGGAGAAAGAGTAATCTTTATACATTGTTGTTACTAATGTAAACCATTATGGAGGTCAATGTGGAGGTTCCTCCAAAAGCTAGGTGTGGTGGTTTGAATGAAAATGCCCCCCATAGGCTCCAAGTATTTAGATATTTTCTCCCAAGATGATGGCGCTGTTTTGGGAGGTCTTAGACGGTGTGGCTGTCCTGGAGGAAGCATGTCACTGGGGGTGAGCTTAGAGAGTTCTTTAGCCTTGCCAGATCTCCAGTTGCTCTCTTGCTTCCTGCTCCTGCTTGAAGATGTGAGAGCTTAGCTTCTGCTGCTCCTGCTCCAGCCACCTCCAGCCACCATGCCTCCCCGCCATGATGGACTGTAATTCCCCTGGAACTGTAATCTCAAATAAACTCTTCCTTTTATAAGTTGTTTTGGTCAGTGTTTCTATCACAGCAACAGAAAAGTGACTAATACACTAGAAATAGAGATATCATATGACCCAACTATACCATTCCTGGATATATACCCAAAGGACTCCTAAGTCATACCACAGAAATACTTGCATATCCAGGTTTGTTCCTATACTCTTCGCAATGTCCAAGAAGTGGAAATAGCTCAGATGTCCATCAACAGATGAATCAATAAAGAAAATGTGGTACAAATACACAATGAAATTCTGTTCAGCCATAAGGAATAATGAATGGCATTTATAGGAAAATGGATGAAACTAGAGATTCTGTTAAGTAACACATGCCAGACTTAGACAAATGCCATATGTTTTCTCTCATATACAGACTCTAAATATAAATATGTATATTTTATAGATTTGTATATAGATATTCATGAAAGCGGGAAGGGGAGCACAAGGAGAGGAACAGACCTTGAGGGAGGAAAGACAAGAGAAGGTAATGGAATACATGTGACATAAAAGCAGAAAGAGGGTTGTTTTATGGGGAGAAAGGAGACCAGTGAAACGTGGGAATGGATAGAAGACAGTGGAAGAATACAGTGAATAAGAACAAAGTATAGTGACATAATATATGAAGATATCATAATGAAGCCCATTACTTTATATGCTAACTTTAAAAAGCCTTTAGCCATCTCATAGGATAATTAAGACAACACATGAGTTTGCAATTGTAAAGAGCTTAACAAAAAATTCTTACACATGTAAAATGCTAAATGTCTTTACTATTAATCATGTCACAGGATCAGACACACATTAGAGGTGCAGGAAGCATTGATCAGCTCATTTAATTTGCCCGTGTATTGAGTTAAACTAATGAAATATTGTGAAGGCATGAATTTGTGGATCATGAAGGCATCTGTAACTTTTGAAGCAGGAACATTAAGGAAGGAGAGCCAGAAGAAGAAAGTCAGGTGTGAAGTGTTATGTGGTGAGTGAATAGTTTAAAAAGTAAAATCAATCAGTGAGATTTGGGTTTTATTTATATATTTATTTTTATATTTTGAGAATTTCATACATTAGTACTCTTATTTACATCATTTCTACCATTCCTTCTCCTCACCCCTCCAACTCTTCTCATTTCTATTCTCTCCCCATTTTATGATATCTATTATTTAGCTGAAACATTCAGTCCATTTACATTTACTATAATAAGCTGATCTCCAGCTCTTCCTGTCTTAAGTCCTGGGTGTTGGAGTTATATGTCACCATGCCCAGCTATCTCTACCTCATTGTATAATTTTTGAGTAATTCCTTAAAGAGTTAGGACAGAAATCCTTAAATAATCATAGTCTCCCTTCTACTAACATTATACCACCTTTAAAAATCCTTTGTGCTATTGGTGTGGTGGCGTACACCTTTGATATTAGCATGCAGGAGGCAAAGGCAAGCAGATTCCAGCTAGTCTGATCTACATAGAGAGTTCCAGGCCAGTTGGGGCTCCAGGGAAACCCTGTCTCGAAAATAAACAAAAAACAGAACATCCTTTGTGCTGTTGCTATTTTATTTCTACATGTCATAAAATATACAATACATTCTTTATTATAAGCAATTGTCTTTTAAAGAATGAACAAAAGAAGAAAATAGTCTACTAAATCAACACACCATTTTCAGTTCTTTCCATTTTTTTCTAGATCTTTATTCCTATCTTGCCATATTTTTCTTTAGTTTGAAGAGTAATCTCAGTGTTTCTTGTGGTGCAGCTGCCATGTTGTATTCCACTGAAGAGCTCTTTATTTTGTCCTTATTTTTCAGGGATATCTTCTCAGGCTATACAGTTCTAGCTTGACTTTTTTTCTTTCAGCACTTTAAAGGTGGTTGTTCATGGTCACTCATCCCCTACTGTTTCGGATAAAAAGTTACCTATCATTTTTATCACCTTTCTTCTATGTTCAGTAAGTCTTGTTTTCTAGAGGGTTTTACTGTCTTTTTCTATCTTTGATTTTTAAAATTTTGAAATATGTGTTTAAGTGTAGTTTTCATTTGGTTTATCCTTCCTGAGTTTTTCTGAGCTTTATGGATCTCTAATTGTTTTATTGCATCAACTTTGCAACTTGGGGGCCATTATATCTTAAAACATTTCATCTGACACACTTACTTTCTCTCTTTCTGGGACTCAATATCTTACAGGTTAGATGGTTTTATATTGTTCCACAATCACTATGCCTCTGTTAATTCATCACCTACTTTTATTTCTATTTTATTTTATTTCTTCAAAGAAGCCCTCAAATGGTATTATTTCTATTTTAGCCTGAATATACACTATTATTTTATGGTTCCTGGTTGTCTTCTTAATGTAAATATAGTATTAATCCTAAGGAATATTTATTTTGGGTATTTTAATTTTTAAGTTATTTTATTTCTAAGGTTCTGCATGTTTTTCTGAGATTCTCTATTCATTTTCTTTCCCATTTTTCTTATAAGTTCAATCTTATGATAATTATTTAAACCCTTGTCTACTAGTGTTCTGGATAGCTTCCATCATTAACTTGACACACCTGGGCAGATGAAACCTCAGCTGAGGAATTTTCCCCATTGGACTGGCCTGTAGCCATGTCCGTGGGGCATTTTCTTGATTGTTGAGTGATGTGGCAGGGCCCAGCCCACTGTGGGTGATGCTATCCCTGGGACAGGTTGTTCTGTGTTGCATAAGAAAGCAAGCTGAGCACAAGTCAGAGGAACAAGCCAGTAACAGTGTTTCTCCATAGTCTGTGCTTCCATTCCTGCCTCCCAGTTCTTACCCTGAGTTCCTGCCTTGGCTTCCCTTGGTGATGAACTGTGAGCTATAAGCGAAATAAACCCTTTTCTCTCCAAGTTGGTTTGGTTATTGTTTTCATCAAAGCAATAGAAAGCTAAGACAATTAGTTTTATAACTAGAAGATCTATATACTGTAGACCTGCTTCTGATGACTGCCTGATTTTTCTCATTAGCCACACTTCCCTCTTTTTTAAAAACCAGGGTCTCACTGTGTATCCCAAGCTGGCCTCAGACTTGCATTCCTCCTGCCTCTTGCTCCCCAGGGCTTCCTCTTTCTTTTAGTGACTTTTTATGGTATCCTGGACATTGTGATTTTATAACTATTCTGCTTGCTTTTATCCTACTCCTGATGAGTATTGTATCTCATTTTACAAGGCAGTTAAATTACTGATGCATCTCCTACTAAATCTTGTGCTGGCCAGGTCTATGTTAGTTTTTCTCTTCATGTCAGAGTATGCTTCTTACTCTGGGAATATAATCTTTCTGGTTTTTAATGAAAAACCTGTAGTATTGCCTATATTCTAAACTCATCTAAAGATCAAAACTTGAACACCAAATTTTGACATTCTTGAACTAGGAAGCTGCTTGAGCCTCTACTCAATTTTAGCTTTCCAGAGTTGCTTTTTTTGCATACCTTAGAATAAGACCTTGCACCATTGCCCAAAACCTTGAGGATTATCTGTTGCTGGTTCTGTCTTTTCTAGCATTCAAAGTTTCTCTATGGAACCCATACGATTACAAAGGAATCGGGGTAGGAAAAGTCATGTGTGAATCTACAGTGATAGGGTTTAGTTTCCTAAAGATGGCATATCATGTGGTAAAGTATGAAATATAGAAAAGAAAGAAAGCAGAATAGGGTATAGTAAGATTTGTAAGACACCAAGAGAAAGTCTTGACAGTTGTGGTGGTTTGAATGAGTTGAATGAGAAATGTCCCCCAAAGTCTCAGGTATTTGAATATTTGATCCCCAGTTGATGATGCTGTTTGGGGAGGTTATGGAATCTTCAGAGGGTAGAGCCTTGATGGAGGAAGTACATCATTGGGGAGGAGCTTTGAGGGTTTATAGCCTTGCTCTGTTTCCTACTTGCTGTCTCTATGATTCCTGTGTGTGGAGAAATGTAACCATGAAGCTTTGTGCTCCTGCCACCATGCTTTCAACCATACCATGCCTTCCCTGGGCATTATGGATTCTCTATCTCTGGAACTTTAAGCAAAAATGAACTCTTCTGTAAGTTTGTTTTGGTAATAGAATTGTATTACAGTCACAGAAAATCAAACTAACCTAACAGGTATCTGGATATATAGATCAGGAGTTTAGTAGAGACATTGGGGTAGAAGAAATATTTAGGAATTATTAGCATAAGAGGTGTGAAAGAGTGAAAAGATGTGGAGTAAGGAAGAAAGCCTAGAACTGTTAATTTTTTTAAGTAGCAAAGAAAGAGAAATACCCCACAGAGAATACTAAGTGATATTGTGAGGTCAGAGGAAAAATGGGCATGTTGTATCAGTCACAGAAACCAAAAGATAAGAATCTAAACAAATCTTACTTGCTAGAGTAGCATGCCTCTTGGAGATCAACTTATAAAAGGATGGAATGTGCCCACTAGATGTTCTACATGGTGTCCCATAGTAGTCTTGGTGAGAGCTCTTGAGCAGAGTATGAAGACAGAAGGTAATTTAGAAAGGAGCAGGAATAATATAAGAAAATAAGGACAAATGGGTGGCTAGAGAAACTGTAATGTATATACACAGCAGACCTTTATTCAGCCATAAAGAAGAATGGAACTAGACCATCTGCAGAGAAATGGATGGAACTCGAGATTATGTTAAATGGAATAAGCTAGATCAGAAAGACAAATATCACATTATCTTTCATGTATGGAATGTAGACTTATGAACATAAAATGGGACCATGTGGAGTGAAGAAGGTTCTAAAGAGAAAGGGAAATAAGAGGGTAATGAGGGAAGAAAGGCAGATACAGTGTATTTTCCCTCAGAATGTAGATTTAAATGCATATTTAAGACATGAAAATAGAAGGGTAACTATTTGAGGTGAAGAAAGGGACCAGCATGGGGGCGGGACAAGAGAGAGAAACAGGGGAAGTCGAATATCAGCAAAGTACAATGACACACATACGTGAAACTGTCATAATGAAACCCATTGTTTATCAACTATAATGAAAATGTAATAATTTTTAAAAAGATGGCCAGTACAGGCTTCATTGATAAATGGAATAGATGATAGAATGATATAGAGACTAATCTTGAGATTGATGGACTTTTGTCAAAAGGAAGACGTCAGTTGTTTAAATGCAGATAGATAAGAAAGGGGAAGCGAGGAAAGGGATATAGTAGAGGAAAGGAATGGCTCAGAGTCGGGGATTGCTGACATGGTCGGGAGGTTGATATTGGAAAAGAGATGAATTAACCTCAAGAAAGGCAGAAATCTGTATGGCACTGAACAGCAAGAATAAGGCAAGGATGAAAGTACATCTGTAGGTTTTGTGGCGAAACTTCAAGAGATTAGCAAGAGTCGTAGAATTACTAAGCTCTGTGAGGACCCAGGGCCAGTTGAAGCTGGTGATCATAAATGCCAAGGACTGCCAACTTTCTGATGGTGTCATTATCTGCAGCAGTCCCAAAACAAGCATAAGGAAAGTCGATAGCTAACTCAGCCTCTAGCAATACCTCCAGGCCAGTGTGGCAAATGATAAAGGCCCAGGTGTGAGAGAGATTTGAATTGTGGAATCTTAGAACTTAGTTTGAATCAGGAAGGAACCAAAACCAACCCCGGGACTGAAAAGAAGCAAATAATGATGAGAGCAGCTGACTGAGCAAGCTCTCGGGTTGGAAGATGAGTACACGGCTTGTCAGAAGAGGTCTCAGCAGTAGAACAGGTCAAAAGTGTGTGACCTGGAGAGGCAGGCTGGGGTGGAGTGTAGGAGATTAACTTTTTTATATATAGTTATTGAATTTTCATGTATTTCATGCACAGCATCTTAATCATGCTTTTATGTCCTTCCCCATCAGCACCCTCCTATAGACCTTCCCCTGGATTTCATGTATGGTGTCATTTATGTTAAGGTCTATGGAGTCAAGTTAGTGTCCCCTGGAGTCTAGTCAGCCTATCTAGAGCCTGTCCCTTAAAGAAGATCAGCTCTCCCTCACCCAGCAGTAAAGAGCTACCCAAAAGTTCTAAAGCTAAGGTTGGGGCCTTCTGCCCATATCTACAGTTCTATGCTGGGTTTTTGTCTGCTTGAGTTTGCATGGGTCTTGTGCATGCTATCACCATTGCTATAAGTTCACATAAGGAAGGTCCCAGGAACCTATAAAATTCTGTTTCCATATGGTCATGCACCTCCTCCTCTAGCTCTTACAATGTTTTTACTGCCTTTTCTAACAATGGTCCCTGAGCCCTGGGTGGGCAGAGTTTAATACAGGAGTCCTGTCCAAAGACCCACACTCTGCAGACTCTTATTCTCTATGCTTTAGCCATTTGTAGCCCATTGCGTTCATTGCCTTCTGTTGCATGAGGGAGCTTCATTGATGAGAGTTGAGAGATGCATTAATATTCTCTCTACCCCTTGTTCCACTATGTCCTGTGAGCCTTACATATACAGGGAGAATCTTAATTAAGAAGAAGAAAAATAGCCAAAAGTCCATAATACAAAGAAAAGTATTTATTTAGATATTTCTTTCCAAAGGCTTCTGTTATAAACTACCAAAAGTATTTTCTTACAGTTCTGGAGGCTGACATCTGAAATCAGGTATTGTCAGGAGAGCTGGCCTTCTAGAATCTTTAAGGAAAGTTTGTTCTTTTAATTTTAATTGAATTTTTGTATATCTCATATACAACATCTTAATCATCTTCATACCCCCTTCCCCATCAGTACTGTCCCATAGCAACCCCCAAATGGATTTCATGCATTCTGTCTTTTATGTTAAGGCCTATCAAGTCAAGATTGTATCTCCTGACATCCTTCACTAGGGTCTAGTCAGCCTGTCTAGAATCCCTCCCTTAAAAAAGATCAGCTCTTCCTCACCCATCCATAATTAGCTACCCAATAGTTCGGCTAAGATCCGGGGCCTGCTGCCCAGGGTTGTTCTTTCTTACCAGTTTCTGGCTGCCCTAGACATGCCTTGCAATCTCTCTGTCTCTCCTTTCCCTATTTTCTTGTCCTTCTCACTCTTCCCTCTCTTTCTCTTCCTCCTCCTCTCCTTCCTTCCAACTTTTCCTCCTTCTCTGTTTCACTTCCTTCTCTCTGACCCACCTCTCCAGCCTTCTTTTCCCTCCCACATCCCTCTTTCCTTCCCTGCCTCCCTCACTCTCTTCCCTCCGTTTGATTTCCTGACTCTCCTTTCATCCATTTCTTTCTTTCCCTTTCTTCTTTGTTTATTCAAAGGGTATTTCTTTGCCTTATAAAAGATATCAGTCAAGTTGAATTGAGCCTGTTCTAATGATTTCATCTTAAGATGGTTATGTCTGCAAACACAATTTTTCTGAATAAGGTCATATCAGAGATACCAGGTGTTACATATCTTTTTGGAGTATGTGACTCCAAAAACAGCAATGTGAATATTCAGATCATCAGTAGCAAGAATGAAGAGAGGTCAAAGGTTTCAGTGAATGAAAAAATGTGAAGGAAGTTCACAAGCTCAGAAAAAAATGGAAAGCAAATTGCCAAGTGTGTAGAATTTATCAGGAAGGAGTTAAGGTATGGAAGACTAATGATCCCAGAGCAGTGCTGGGCAGGAGAAAGGCCCAGACACCACTTTGTGAGCCTGAGGCATGTGAGGTCTGAGAGAAGCTCTGTTCTGTAATGGGGGTTCCTTTGGGCAGAGCCAGGCTTTGGGCTGAGATTGCAAGGTGATTCTTAGGGAGAAGATAGAGTGATGAGGGAGCCTGTGGATTTACAAGTAGATGAGAAGGGATATGGAGTGGTACATGGCTTGGGGGATGAGAATCCTAAGAAAAGGAGGATATAGAAGAGGGAAAGTGGCACAGAAAAGGATGTTGGTCCTGGTAGCTATCTAAATACCACAAGGTTACAGTGCCAGTTTAGAGGATGGTGGACACAGTGCTAGAATGCAGGAGATGGATGCTCAGCCATCATTCTGTAAGATACAGATATTCTCATCTGCCAAAATGCCTGTTTGCAAGCTCAAGCCTTGCTGTCCAAGATAGTGGTGAACAGAGAGGCTAGGCTGTACATTAGCATATGTGAGTGGCCAGCTCCATGATGGGATCCTAGGATACTAAATAGGTCTATGCTTTAAGAAAGGACTCTATGTTGGGTGATTGTTCCAACTGGTCCAGAGACTATTACTCTTCTGTGTAGGTAGGACAAAAAGGCATATTTATCTGTCTCACCTGTGGATTCATCAACTCAAAGGATCGAGTATAATCTGACTGCTCAGATTCTGGAAGTGCAGGTCCACGTTCCAGTTCTCAGTTCTTAGCTACACTGCTATTTTTTCAGGTATTTTTCCTCCAACATTTTCATTCACATTCAGTCTCATGATCTGCTATTTGCTATTTCTAACTGTCAAGAAGTGGAGAGAGAAACAGATGTCCAAAGAAATAGCATAGAAGTCAGTGGCCATGCAGGTTGAGTATATTAGTGCATTTACCATTTCCTGGGCCCATAGTTAAAAAGAAGTGAAGCCTTTTAACTCTGAGACTTTTTCTCATCTATCTCATCCTCCCTCTTACCTGAGTTATTAATGCTGTTGTGATGACTTATGTACTAGAGGCAATACAGCCCCTTTATGTTTAAAGGCAGTCTGTCCCTTAGTGAAAGAAATCATCAGAAGGAATTTATTCAGTGTGTAAGGTAGCATCCAAGCTCTGCTGTTCATTTGTCATTTGCAGGCAAATGGCCTCAGGTAAATTATAAGTAGATATTATTCACACCCAGGCACCTCTACTGTGCTTAGTTCTTTGCTCTTCAGACCTAATAGCTGCTATTTTGGTCTCGACTGACAGTATTTCCTGAACTTACTAATTAGTTCACAAAGATGTGCCTTTTTTCTGTGATTATAAAAATGTCTCTTTTGAAGTTGTTTCTTTTACACAGAAAAATGAGGTATTGCATTTGTTTTAGATCTTACTTCTTAGGAACCAAATCCATATTACATCTATCACCTTTGGTCTTCAGGAGTATTTTAAAACCTGAAGATAAAATAAGAATCACGCTTGTGACTTTTTGAAGTTAGGTACTTACTCATAATTTTCAAATCACACTTTTTTTATAAAGAAAACTGGATATTGCTTTAAAATTTTTTGACTTTACTTTCTCCAACTTGGTAAAACAACATCTCTGGCCTGACATTGATTTGTTAGAGTGAGATATGTTTTTAAAGAAAATGTTTAAGGTGTTTCAGAAGTTAAGATTTCTGGATGTTAAGATTGCCAGGCTTATTTTTCCTTTTGATGGTGTGTGCATTCACTCGTTAATGTTTCATTCTTTTAAAATAATGACCTAAACAAACTATATGAACTGAGACATTTTTCAATCATTTTCACGTAATATCTTGTTTACTCTCAACTTTTTAGTGTATGGGGAATAGGCGGTCTTAAATAATTCAAAACACACTGGGGAATTCATTGATGTTTCTTTTTAAAATTTACTTTTAAATTTTACCTTACTTTTGTATATGACTGCTTTGCCTGCATGTATGTAAGTGCAGTGCCCATGGAGGACAGAAGAGGGCCCAGATCCCTGGAACTGGTGTTACAGATAGTTGTTAGCTGCCATGTGGATGCTGGGAACCAAAGCCAGTTCTCTGCAAGAGCAGCCAGTGCTTTTAACCACTGAGCCATCTCTTCAGCTCCTCATGGGCACGTGTATATCTGCATTGTCTATTGCACTGAGTCCTTTTTAGTGGTGCTCATGTGTGCCTATTTAGGGCTTCTTACTTTTTCCAGGAGCTAGTTCCTGAAAAACAAAAACAAAAACAAAAACAAAAAAAAAACCAAAACGATTCTTCTTCCCTCAGTATTAATTGATTGCCTGTAGCTCTTCATCTTGAAGTGTGGTCCTGTGAAATTTTCCCCATCTGCCTTGACATGTCAACCAGTTTTGTCATTATGCGGGTCTAATTAGATTATCATATTGTAGAGATTGGTGTAGCTTCCCAATCATATCTAGAATGTATTAACTAGCAGCAGATGTCTTGTCCCTCTGACTCTTAAAATATTTCTCCCTCTTCTCAATGTTCCCTGAGCCTTAGGTACAGAGGTTCCATAGTTGATGTATCACTTAGGGCAAGATACTTCACAGTCACTTATTCTCTGTATTCTGTATTTTGACCAGTTGTGGAACTTTGTAATAGTCTCCATCTGTTGCAAAAAGAGGCTTCTTTGATGAGTGGGGAGAGGTACACTTGTTTATAAATATAAGGTTATATATTTAGAATACAGTAAGAAATTAAGTAGGTCAAGAAAAGTGATAATAGATTTTTCTCTAGGGTCTAGGACATCTCCAGTCATGGGTACTTGGCTATGTTTACAGTACCATGGATGAATTCCCTCCTATTAAGTGGGCCTTATGTCCAGTTGGACAGTTGTTGATGGCACCCAAGATAAAGTGCCACTGTTGCACCAATAGAAATAACTTGCTGGGTCAGTCATTGTGGTTCATAAGCTTTAGAGCTGGGTAGGATCACTGATTGGTTTTCTCCCTTGGAAGCTTATGCAATATCTTCTGATACCATGAGAGCTAGTGTTTGGAGAGTTTGTCACGTTAGTTCCAATGCAATTGCTCCAATTTCTGTGTCTGAAGTATTTCGTGTCTTCAGCAAAAGGGTCTTACCTTCATGTTCTGGGAGTCAATCAAGGGTTATGACCATAGCCTGTTTTATTTTGGGAGTCTCTTGAACTACCATACAACTCCAAATGAGGTTTCACTTCCCTGGCACTATGATTTTTGTTATATAGCCCTCAGCTATACAATACACTCATATGTATGTATGTATGTATGTATTTATATCTGTCTTTTCAGTAGGCTTATGAAATAATATTCCCTTTGGCCCTTCACACCACCTAAGCATTATTTATCTCTTTCCTCTCTCTGCCCCTTTATAGCACTCCCTCCTTCCCCATTTAAATTATCACCCATTTTCCCCATTTCCCCCTTGATAGCACCTGTTTCCTACTGTCCTCCTCGCTCAAGCTGCCCCCCTCCCCCCATTGGTGCCTTTGTATTTTCTTGGCTTCTGCAGTTACACTAGGATATATGTTCATGTCTAATGATTTGGAGCTTAGATCCCCAAAGAAAGAGAACATTCATTGTTTGTTTTTCTGGGTCTGGGCTACGTCACTTAGTATAACAGTTTCTAGTTTTATCCATTTATCTACAAATTCCATGATTTTGTTTTTCTTCTCCAACGAATAGAACTCTGTTGTATAAATGTACCACATTTTTATTATCCGTTCATCAGTTGAGAGATATTAAATTGTTTCCATTTCCTGCCTGTTGTGAAAAGAGCAGTAATAAACATGACTGCTAACAAGTATCTCTGTAGTAGGGCATTGAGTCCTTTGGGTGTATGCCATGGACTGGTATAGCTGGATCATGGGGTAGATCTATTTTTAGTTTTTGAAGAATTCTCTGGAGCTGGAGAGATTGTTCAGTGGTTAAGAGCACTGGCTGCTCTTGCAGAAGACGCAGGTTCGGTTCCCAGCACCCATATGGTAGCTAACAATCATTCGTTAACTCCAGTTTCAGGGGATTGGATGCCCTCTTCTAATCTCTGTGTGCATTGCACAACACAGGTGCCTTTACATATATGCAGGCAAAAAATTCATACACACAAAATACAAATAATAAATAAAAGATTCTTAAAAAGAAAACAGAATTCTCCACCCTGATTTCCATAGTGGCTGTACCAGTTTGCAATCAAACCATCAATGAATGAGGGTTCTCCCTTTTACCACATTCTTGACAGCATTTGCTGTCATTTGTTTCCTTGATCTTGGTCATTCTGATTTGGGTAATATAATATCTTAAAGCACTTTTAATTTTCATTTCCATAATTACTAAGGATGTCAAACACTGTTTGAGATGTTTCTTTTTAAAACTTTATTCATGATCTATAGCCCATTTAATTGGATCATTTTTTCTTGATTCTTTGTTTTTTGAGTTCCTTGTTTATTCTGGATACTAATCCTCTGTCAGATGTATAGCTAGTAAAGCTCTCTCCCACTCTGTGGGCTTCCTCTTCACTCAATTGGTTGTTTCTTTTATAGTTCAGAAGCTTTTTAGTTTAATGGCGTCCCATTTGTCAGTTGTTAACCTTAATTCCTGAGGGAACAAAACCTGATTTAGAAAGTCCTTTTCCTGCACCTATACTTTAAAGGTTTTCTTCTAACAGTTTTAGCATTTCTGGTTTCACATTGAGGTCTTTGATCCATTTGGACTTGATTTTTGTGTAGGATAATAGACAAAATGGTCTAATTTTATTCTTCTATGTAGAGATCCAGTTTTCCAAGCACTATTTGTTAAAGATGCTGTCGTTACTCTAGCATATATTTTTGGCATTTTTGTCAAATACCAAGTGGCTACTGATCTATATGCCTGTTTTGTGCCAATACCATGCTGTTTTTATTGCTATAGTTCTGTATTACACTTTAAAATCTGGTATGGTAATCCCTCCAACATTTCTTTTTGCTCAGGATTGCTTTGGCTAGAGTCTTTTGTGGTTCCATATGGAGGATTTTGATTGGGATTGCATTGACTCTATAGATTGCTATTGGTAAGATGGTCATTTTTACAATCTTAATTCTGCCAGTTCATGAGCACAAGAGGTCTTTCCACCTTCTAGTGCCCTCCTCAATCTCTTCAAAGATTTAGTTTTCATTATAGAGATCTTCAACATTTTTGGTTAGGTTTATTTCTAGACTTTTGAGGCTCTTGTAAATTATAGTGTTTTTATGATCTCTTTTCCTGGCAGCTTGTTATTGATATATAAAAAAAGCTAGTGATTTTTGTAAATTTATATTTGTATCCTATCATTTTGTATTAATTTGTATCCTATCATTTTTCTGAAAGTGTTGATCATTTCTAGAAGTTTTCTGGTAGAATTTTCATCATCTCCTAAGCATAATATATCATCTGAAAATAGGGTTAATTTGACTTTTTCTTTTCCAGTTAGTACCCCCTTAATATCCTCTTGTTTTCTTGCTCTATCTAGGATTTCAAGTACTGCACTGAAAAGGAGTGGGTATAGTCGACAACCTTGTCTGGTTCCTGATTTTAATGGGAATGTCCTGAGTTTTTCTTTATTTAGAATGAGGCTATGGGCTTGTCTTATATAGGTTCAATTATGTTGTGGTATGTTCCCTCCAGTCCAGTTCCCTCCAGTCCAATTCCAGTAAGGACTTTTATCATGAAGGTCATGAAGGCGATTTGGATTTTGTTAATGATCTTTTCTAGATCTATTAAGATAACCATATGATTTTGTCTTTAAGTCCATTTATATGACTTATTATAAATATTACCTTATGTACATTAAACTATCCCTGCATCTCTAGAATAAAGGCAACTTGATTATGGTGGGTGATGTTTTTGACGTGTGCCTATGTGAGGTTTGCAAGTATTTTATTGAGAATATTTGTATCTGTGTTCATTAAGATATTGGCCTGTAGTTTTCTTTTTTGTTGTCTTTACCTAGTTTTGATATTAATGTTGACTTCATAGAAGGAGTTTGGGGGTTCTCTATTTTTTACCTTTTTAAATAATTTAAGCAGTACTGGTTCTTTTTGAAAGTCTGGTAAAATTCTGCTGTGGGTCCATCTGGACTTGTTTTTTTAGTTGGGAGCCTTTGTGTTACTGTTTTGATTTCATTATTTGTTATGAATCAGTTTAAGTTGTTGATCTCATCTTGGTTTAATGTTGGTGTCTTGACTGAATCTAGAAATTCATTCATTTCTTTTAGATTTTCTAATTTAATGGAGTATAGGCTTATAAAACACTCCTTTATAATGTTCTTGATTACTTTGCTGTCTGTTGTAATTTTTCCATGTTCATCTCTGATTGTGTTGATTTGAGTTTACTCTTTCTTTCTTTTGGTTAGATAGGCTAAGGGTCTATTTTGTTTATCTTTTTAAAGAACCAGCTCATAGATTCATAGATTCTTTATATTGTTTTTGGTTCTATTTCATTGATTTCTGTTCTGATTTTCATTGTTTCTTCTTGTCTGCTGGATTTGATTTGTTCTTTTTTCTCAAGGTTCTTGAGTTGTATCATTAAGTCATTTATTTGTGTTCTTTCTGATTTTATGATATAGGTGTTTAGAACTGTAAACTTTCCTCTTAGGAATGCTTTTAAAGCACCTTAGAGATTTTGTTGTGTTGTGTTTTGATTTTCATTTATTTCCAGAAATACTTTCTTTCTATCTTGATTTCTGCTCATGCATCATTCAGTAGTGTGTTATTTAGTCTCCATGAGTTCATGTAGTTACTAGATCTTCTAATGCTGTTTTAAGCTTCATTGCATTGTGGTCAGATAGGATACATGGAATTATTTTATTTGTTGAGGTTTATTTTGTGTCTGGGTATGCCTATTTTAGAGGAATCTCATGGACTGCTGAGTAGAATGTGTATTCTTTGGTGCTTAGGTGGAATATTCTGTAATGTCTATTAGGTCCATTTTAGACATAATATTATTTAATTCAGATGTTTCTCTGTTTATTATTTCTCCAAATGACCTATCTACTGGAAAAAGTGTTGGGGTATTTAAGTCACTTATTATTACCGAGTTGGGGTTAATCTGTGTTTTGAGGTCCAGTAATACTCTTTATGAAATGGATTGTGCAAGAGTTTGGTGCATGTATGTTTATGATTGTAATGTCTTCGTGGGTTGTTCCCTTGATCAGAATGAAGTGACCTTCTTTATTTCTTCTGCTTGATTTTGGTTTGAGGTCTGTTTAGTCAGATATTAGGACAGCAATGCTTATTTATTTCTTTGTCCCATTTGCTTGAAATATATTTTTCCATCCTTTCACTATAAAGTGGTACCTGTTCACCTTGACTGTAAGATAAGTTTTTGTAGAGTATGAAAAAGATGAATTTTGTTACTTAATTCATTCAACTAGCCTGTGTGTTTTGGTTGACAGAGTTGAGTCCATTGATTTTTAAAACTGTTATTGAAAGGTGTATATTTATTGCTATCATTTTATTTTCTACTCGTGTTCTGAGTCCTGTTTTGTTACCCTAAAACACCTTCATTTACATTCTTTCTGTGGCCTCTTGGGTATGACTATTCTTTTCTTTAGTCCACTGTATTGCTTTCAGTGTTCTCTATAAAGCCGGTTTGGAGAACATGAATTCTTTCAGCCTATTTGTATCATTGAAGATTTTTTCTTTCTCCTTCAACTATAATAGACAGTTTCCTGGGTAAGTAGTTTGGGCTGCCATGTGTGGTCACGTAGAACTTGTAATTCATTGCTCCAGGTTCTTGCAGCTTTTATAGTTTACATTGAAAAGTCAGCTGTAATTCTGTTGGGGTTTCCTTTATATGTAACCTATTGTTTTTCTCTTGAAGCTTTCAGTCCCCTCTCTTTGTTCTTTATATATAGTGTTTCTGCTATATGATATGCCCTAGGGAGTTTATTTTCTGGTCCTGTCTATTTGGTGTTCTGTATGCTTCTTTTATCTGTATAGGTATGTCTTTCCTTAATATTAGGAAGTTTTCTTCTATGATCATGTTGAATATGATCAATGCCATTGACCTGAGATTCTTCTCCTCCTTCTATGGCTATAATTCGTAGATTTTTATCTCTTCATTGTGTACCATATCCTGCATATTCAATTCTGTATGTTTTTTTCTTTGCCTGAAAATCCTATTCCCCTATTTTGTCTTCAAGTATTGATATTCTGTTTCTCATTTGATTCATTTTGCTGGCAAAACTTTCCTAGTCTTTTCTAGTTGGGTTATGGAATTTCTCATGTCTGTCTTCATCTCAGCTTGATTTTCCTTTAGTATTTCTATCTCTCTCATGAATTCACATTTCAAATTGTCAACTGCCTTTGTCATTCAGCTCTATATTTGTATTTTCTTAAGCTTCAGTCAGAAATTATTCCTATCCTCTTTTAGCTCCTTGAGGTGTTTATGTGTTTTTTGAAGTCCTTAAATTCTTTGATCATGTTTATTGTTGTTCTGTGTCCTGGGTAGTTCCCATTATAGAACATTTTTATATGACTGGTGGGTTTGGTAGGAACATACTGTCTTGGTTTTTCATATTACTTGTATTTTTACAATGTGACTTTGGCATATGGATTTCTCTTCCTGGTTGTATGAAATTCTAGTCTGCCTTTGTTGAGTAGAAGTTTGGTTCTGTTTTTATTGTTGTTATAGCTTGGTTGATTTTTGATCAGGTATTAATAGTTTATCTATGCTTCAGGTTATCACTTTTTATTTTTATTGAAGGGACAATATGATTCTAGGCTGGTCCAGTGGGTGAGGTGGGCAATCACAGCTAGTACTGTGAGTGTGGAGATGGTGGTGGGGTAGACAGCTTCTGGCTAGCTCACCAGGCTGGTCCTGAGCTTGAGCGGCACATTTTGAGTCCCAGAAGGGGCTTATAATTAGCTCACCAGACTGGTTGGGAGTACAAGCAATGCATTTCAGGCCTAGTCCAGAGGGGAAAGAGGGCAATGAAGTATGCAGGGGAGGGACATTCTGGCTAACTCACCAGGGTGGTCAGCAGTGAGAACAGTGTGTTCCAGGCCTAGTTCAGGAGGGAGAAGATGACAAGAGGTCTGTCCAAAGCCTTTGGAGCATGAAAACACACAGTTCATGGAGCTGTTGCAAGCAGCTCCCAAACAGCTGTTTTTCAACTAAAGAGTAGCTAGCAAAATTAAGAAACTTTTGACCTAATGATCCCTTTTTAATAGAACACTTTCATCAAGATTTTTGCCTTGAGAGCTACTTTGGCATTTGACTATATATCTTAAGATATTTCTCTCCAACATCAAAAAGAAATCTCATCTCTTTGGAGATAGTTTTGCTGTAATTCTGCCTCAGTAATGGGGGTGGAATAATTGATCTCTGCCCCACCTTTACAGTTCCAAGGCTTGAAATTTGAATTGCTGCCCTAATAAGTTATGGTACCTAGCTTCAAATGATTACACTTCTTTTACTTAAAAATGCAGAAAATAGTTAAAATACATGGCATAAAAATGAATGTATGCAAGAAGGTTTAATGTTAACCTTCAGCAGAACTTTAGTTAATAACTCTCTGTGAAAAATACAACCATGAGAGATAATGACTTCTTTAATTTCATGAGAAAATTTTGGTACCTCCTTTGGTCACCTTTCCAGTGGAAAGATGAACACTGAGCTTCTACTCATCATTCAGTCTCTCAGATACCCTGTGTCAAGCACACCTCATCTTGGGGCTGGAGAGATGGCCGAGGCATTACAGTGCTTGCAGTACAACCATGAGGACCTGTGTTCAAATTACCAGAACCCACAGAATACCTGAGTGTGGTTGCTCACCTATAATCCCAGTACTGGGGAGGCAGAGACAGGAAAATTCTCAGGTTACTGGCCAACCAGCCTAGCATAATTGGCAAGTTTCACGATCAGTGAAAGACCCTGTCTTAAAAGGTGGAGAGCCGGGCATAGTGGCGCATGCCTGTAGTCTCAGCACTTGGGAGGCAGAGGCAGGCAGATCTCTGTGAGTTCAAAGCCAGCCTGGTCTATATAGTGAGTTCTAGGCCAGCTGGTGCTACAGGAAGACCCTGTTTCAAAAAGACTCAAAAAAAAAAAAAAAGAAAAGAAACAACAACAAAAAAAAAAAAAAAAAAAAAAAAAAAAAAAAAAAAAAAAAAAAAAACGATAAGATGGAGATTCAAGAAGACACCCAACATCAACTTCTAGCTCCATATACATATAGACACACATGCCAGGCACACATGAACACATAAACATATGAACACATGAACACAAACACATCTGTATATCACTAATGAAAAAAAGTTTTTTTTAAAAAAAAGACACCTTGGAGCTGGGCGTGGTGGTGCACGCCTGTAGTCCCAGCACTTGGGAGGCAGAGGCAGGCAGATCTCTGTGAATTCAAGGCCGGCCTGGTCTACATAGTGAGTTCCAGGACATCTGGGGCTATAGGGAGACCCTGTCTCAAAAAAAAAAAAGACACCTTGGGCTAGAGAGATGACTCAGCAGTTAAGAGCACTGACTGCTCTTGCAGAGGACCTGGTGGCTACGAACTGTCCTTAACTCCAGTTCCAGGGGAATCCAAAGCCCTCTTCTGACCTCCGCAGCATTGCACAACACAGGTGCACTCACATACATGCAGGCAATACACTCATACACATAAAATAAAAAAATAAAAATAACAAATAAAATAAAATAAGACACTTTATGATTAAAGATTATAAAGCTGGGCCAGCAAGGTGGGGGTTGAACTAAGCTCAGTCAGAAGCTGTTTGTTCTCAAACTTGAGTCTTCATACTTGTTATTCCCATTCTTGTCCCATGCTTTGGAATAGAAAACTGTTTTTATTATTTTTAATATATTATGCAGATGGTCCTCAAACCATACTTTGAGAAATTGTGGCAAGTCTAAATTTTCAGTCATTGGCTTCATGGGCCTGTTTCCTAATTTGGCTACTCTTGTCAATGACAGAGTAGCTACCCAGGATAGGTATTCTGGTAGCATTACAAAATAAAGCAAAGCATTGACCTTGACTCACTAGTACCACTTCCAAGCTTACTTATAGTCTGCCACAGGAAGCTATAGCAATAAATGAATTTGCTTTTTTCCCAAAATGTAGAAGCTTAATAGGAAGCCAGACATGCCTTTCATCTTCTGTTTTGTTCACTGAGATCATACAGACAAATCCCACTGAGAGCAACTCATTAATTTGAAGCATTTGTCTTCATAGACTCTGACAGCCTGTCCTTAGGTCAACATGAACAAGGACTTTGCTTTTTTGCAGTGTGGTATGGTCCCCTCTTATGTTGTGTTCATTCTCTCTGTTGCTGCCAAATTAACAATAGCATGTTGGGTACCTGGTTATCCAAGAAGGGCAAAAAAAAGGGTGTTGTTCAACACCCTTTCCCTCTCTTTACTATTAATGGAAACATCTGGCTCCTGTGTCAGACACTGAGAGAGGAGGAAAGAGACTGACGGTAAAAGTTCAATCACACAGACTTGGTTGAACAGAGGCAGTGTTTGACATGATGTTTCCCTGATCAGTCAGGAAGAGCTTGAATCTCCTGAGGATTTGTGTGTGTGTGTGTGTGTGTGTGTGTGTGTGTGTGTGTGTGTGTTTATCAGTGCTGGTACTTGCCTCAGGAGAAAGGTGTCAGTTATCATCTAAAGCAACTTTGAGAAGTGGACCCTGCTGACCTTCACGGGTCAGTGTGTGATTTTGGTTTCTTCATCCTGCATTTTTAGAATTCTTCCTGGTAAGAATAGCAATATAGCCCAAGGAGGTGGTAGGTCTCAGCATTGCCGTTCTACACAAGCAGTGCTTATTTCTAAGTGAATACTTTAGCACCTGTTAATTGATTGATTGATTGATTCACTGATAGATAGATAGATGATAGATAGATAGATTATAGATAGATAGATAGATAGATGTAGATAGATGTAGATAGATTATAGATATTCTTTGAGAATTTCATAGATGTGTACAATGTATTTTGAGATTATCTACTCTCCAATATCCCATTCCAACTCATTGTGGACCTCCCTCATCAACATGTCTTCTTCCCAACTTCATGACCTTTTGATAACCTTCAGAGTCCAATTTGTGCTACGTGTACATGGGTATGTGACCATCCACTGGGGCATGGGCAACCTACCAGGAGCCATACCCCTGAAGAAAAATGACTCACCCTCCCCTAGTACCCATCAACTGCCAGTACTTCCTTAGTTGGGGAAGGGTCCCCATATGCCCCCTCCTATCCATGCTAGAATGTTTACTGACTTGATCTTTACAGGTCTTGTGCTGGTACCACAGCTGCTGTGAGCACATGGATGCACTAACCCTGACATGTCCAGAAATTATTTGCAGCTGACATGTCCAAAAATTATTTCCTCCCCAACCTCTGACTCTTACAAACTTTCTGTCATCTCTTCTGTGATATTTCCTGAACTTACAGGGGACAAGGCATGATACAGATGTCCATTTAGGGCTGAGCACTCCACGTCACTTATTTTCAGCACATTGACCTGTTGTGGGTCTCTATATTAACAGATGCTTCCCTGATAAGGACTGAGAGCTACACTAATCTATGGGTACAAAGTTAAGTATTAAGCAGTTTGATACTATGCCCAACTAGCAAAAAGTAGTAAGTTCTCCACTAGGGCTCATGACCTCCCCCAACCACTGGTCCCTAGCCAGGTTTCAGTACCATGCTGAGATTTTTCCTGTGGAGTGGGTCTTAAATCCAATAAAAAAAAAGTGATTAGTTACTCCTATAACATTCATGCCACTATTGGACTAATGGGCTTATTTTGCCAGGCTCAATCCTTGTAGCTAGTAAAACTGGGTAAGAGTGTTGATAACTTTTGTTCTTGTCAACAACCAAGAACAATAGCGATACCTGTATTATTCTGAAGGTATCTGGGATCACCCCGATCAAGAACTCCAAGGGAGGTATTTGATATCCAGCAATGGGACTTTTTTTAAATAACTTATGGCTTCTGAGAAGAGTGTTATCCTTCCATGTAGGGTACCTCCATTCAAATTCATTTTTATTATATTTTTAGTGAATATAAAATAGTAGGTTTCCATATGGCCTTTGCAAACCTCCTCTGTGTTATCCCTCTCCCCAATCTTCCCCTTCCCTACCATACCACCTCCCCCTTTAACTCCTGCAGCCACTCTCTAATAGTCCTAACTCTTTGCCCAGTAGGTGTGTTTTTAAATATCTATGATAAATGCCACATTCTCCCCTGCAAATATAAATATGTAGAAGGAATAGTTTTGCTGGGGCATTAGAAGGCAGTTGAGGAGGATTTAATTAAGTTCTCTGTAGAGAGATAACAGGACTTTTTTCCATCTTAAAGAAAAATATTTACAACATTTATTTTCACAAAGACTTTCTAAAACTGGGTTCTCTTGCCAACGTTTTAAAGGGCAGAACTCAATTACAGTCATATGCTTATTTTTCTAAAATTAAAAACACCATGTAGGGGTAAAAATTTTTTGTCTACCTTGAAATTTGGATTCAGTTTAAAAGTGGGAAGAAAGAACTGGAAAAAAATTCAAAACATTGAGAAACCAAGCTGTTGTCCTTGTCCTTAGTTGCCCTGAGCTTTGTGTCTACTTCTGTCCTGCATCTGTGAGTCTCATGGAGCTAATACTGCAGTCAAGGCAGGACCTGGCACTGGAGCTGCGTCCACTAGAGCCACAAGTGGTATGAGTGAGAGACGCAGCCCTGTGTTGTCAGTACGGTGTCCCTCTTCCCAGTCAGCCCTCAGCTCCAGTGTGGTATTTTCTCAACCCTTATGGGAGCCTCATCATGTTTTCCTCCAGCTTTTCCTTTCTGTTACACAGTGACAAAGCCAAAGATACCATCCTCCCGTCTTGCCACCTATGGGTACCACTGCAAAATCAGTAGAGAAAAGCCTCACTGGCGTTTTTGACTCCTATACCAACAGCTTCATTATCACCACAAAGGGCAGAGAGGTTAGGTGAAGTAGCAAAGGAATATTTAGGAGGCAGCTTGACACTTGTGTGCCTCCTGCTGAAACTAAAGGAAGTTCACGATGAAAACACGAACATTAGCTTGAGACTACGCTTTGCTGCTCCCCTTTTCACTTAGCTTTGCCCCATCTCTCCATGTTTGCTAGCTTGCATCACCCTAATTCCGTCACCCTCTACCTTACCTTCTCCCCTAGTGGATGCTCTAATTCATAACTGTTTCATGAGACGCTCGTTGATTTTTCTCTCCTATTTGACTGTCTGCCTTTCCCCCATCCCAGTTTCTGCTATTTTTCTTCACAGTTTCTCATTGCAGAGCCAGCTGGAAGCTAGAATTCCAGAGACACTAGGTTCCCACTAGGTATCCGCAGAGCTTATATCTGTGCTCTTCCTTAAGTGACAGTTTTATAACTTATTTTATTTTTTATTTATTTTTAATGTATTTAGGACCACATAAAACACTAGTACTTTAGGAATCTCTGCCCATCAGCAATAGATATTACTGCTGTTCATCAGCACAGCTTGTTTTTCCAGATGCCACAAGTTCCAAGTTTCCATCTACTGGCACCTTAGTTATTTAACATGTAGACCATATACTGCCAGGCAAAGAGAAAAAGTTGGCTCAATCGAGAACCAAATCAACCGTCCAACCTGTCACTTACGCTTTTCCCAGCAGGCATTTTATAAACCAGCTGTCCAGCCTTTTCTCTCCTATTCCTTGGCTGTCCCCACCTTCCTTATTTTTAAGAACGCAAGGTTTTCAGCATTGATTTCCATAAGGCTCTTGGTATCGTCCCTAATTACCCAGAAGCAACTGATGTTAAGCAGAACGCAGGTACGTAGGGCAAACTCAGTGTCACTTTTAGTTGGGACCGTGTCAGGTAGAAGCAAAGGAAAAATATCCTATATATCTCAAATTATTGGCTTATTCATTTGAAATAGGTTTTATGTTTAAATAAGTGGAACTATTTAAAGAAGGGTCTGGAGTGAGAATCAGCCTCTCAGGGGCCTGATTTTGATTCTTTGGCACAGTTGTTCAGCAGTATCCCTCAAGCTGGAGTCAGAGGCTTACCTCAGAATCATATGGTTCATGCTTTCAAAGTACTTGCTGGAGAGAGGTCCCAGGAATATGAAATGTGAGCACCTTACCCAGGAGATTCTTGAGCCCATTGTGTTTCTGCAGTAATAGTTCCACAGCAAGCTGATATTTGTATTTGCTTTTGTTTAAAATCTCTGAGTATCAACAAAAGAATAATTGATGTTACAAACATTGCTGTCACTTGAATTCATAAATATTCTCCCTAGGAGAAACTGGACATCACTGACTCTGTCAGCACCATTTAAATAGCTAGTGTGTCCGAGCACAGACAAAGTCATGGTAGCATTTGCACCACTATATTAAGGTGGTTTTCCTCTGCAAGATGTTTATCAAAGTTTGTCCTGAAGTTTGGATCCTTTTCTTCTGGGTGGCAGTTGCACATTCCTTAAGAAACTTTCCAGCAAGCACCTTCCTAAGCACATTTGCTGAAGCTCACTGTCACAGCATTTTATTTTTCCTTTATTAAGGAATCAAGGCCATTTGGGAGTTTTAGAACATATTCCATTCCTTGCACACAGTCAACTTATTCCAGCCTTTTCTGTATGAATATTTCCTTGTGGGTTGAAGTGAATGAACTCAGGCCAGTGCA
This sequence comes from Nannospalax galili, assembly GCF_000622305.1. Classification (NCBI taxonomy): domain Eukaryota; kingdom Metazoa; phylum Chordata; class Mammalia; order Rodentia; family Spalacidae; genus Nannospalax; species Nannospalax galili. The sequence goes on along the minus strand of NW_008344824.1, from coordinate 1,089,889 downwards.
GCACATGCACTACAATGCTCTGTGGTGGGAAATACCTCTGCTTCTAGCTTCACACAGTGCTGTGATTCTTAGGACAGCCCACATACCCTAGAATGAAGGAGAGCCTAGAGACTCTGCTTTTGCTGAGAGCATTACTTCTATGGTTGGGTCCCCAGCCATCAGAAGGAGACTTCTTTTTCACATGTTGATTTCATCCTGCTTGCCACCTCAGAGAGGATTCTTCTACCTGTAAGGTTAAATTTTGTGTACATCTAACATGTAACAGAAATGGTCAACCAAAACTTAAAGCTCTACTTCTTTGAATAGTGTATATACATTCATATAAATATATGCATATATATTAAAAGATCCTTTATCCTTTAGCATGGCTAGATATTTTTGAATGATTTAGTTTGTACATTTTAACCTTATTTCATTATTTTAGCTCTTAACATAAACAGGTAACTATTTTTCCTCAAATTGCTTAAAATCAAGATATGCATATTGGCTTACACTTAGAATTGAAAGCCCATGTTTAGAACTTGGCCCATCATTGCCAGAGTCGAATTCTCTTTTGGAATAGAAAGGTTACCTGGCTAATTGGTCTCAGATTTTAGAAATTTACAAGGACAGGAATAATTTCACCTTCGAGAAATTTGGATCTTCTAAAGCTCTTAAGGTTTAAAAGCCCAGAGCTTTAGTCTACAGCTTTTCCATTCCCAGTGATCATTTCATAGTTAAAAAAGAAAAAGAAACCTCAGAAATCTAATATGAAGTCCTTAGCTTCACATTATCATATGAGAGTTGGGAGAGAGGCAGCCCAGTGAGCTTAGAATTCTGTGTACTTCACTTAGGGATGGGAATGCTCTCCTCTGAGATACTGATGCAGAGTGAGTCAGAATGTTGGGTTTGAAATTGGAAATATAAATGCCCTAACAGAATGGTGGAGGAACAATAGTTCATAATAAACTGCTACATATTTTATGAATAACTGGAAGACAGCTTCAAGCTTCCAAAAACTAAGAAATGTATGCAGATGGAAACACTGAATTTACCTGATTTGATTAATATACGTTGTATACCTATTGGAAATATCGTCATGCACCCTACAAGTTCAACCATTACATCATATTAATAAAATTTACATTGTTTAAGGAGATGAAACTTTAATTACTCTGATTTGTTAATACATACTGTAGCTATATTGAATTGCTATACTGTACCACATAAATATGTAAAATTAAAATAACAATTAATTATTTGAATTTTACAAAAAGGATTAAATTTTCTTCCCATATGTGTTTGGGAGGAAGTTTTCAGACCTTTTGACTCTCAGTTTCTTCATGTATAAAATGCTATAATCTCATCTCTAAAAGGGTTGAGATAAGAATGAAATGTGATAGTACTTATAAAGCACTTAGTGAAAGCCTGGTGCAAGTTATATAGCTAGGTACACAGATTAATATAAATGTGTAGATGATATATGGATAATAGATGATTGATTGATAGATATAGATAGATGATAGATGGATAGCTAACTGGATACTCTTTTCTTATATCTTTGCTTTCCTGTACATATGTTGTAAAATTCCTTTGTATCTCAATTGACCTACTTCTAATATAGTTAAAACAATTTAGAATTTTTTAGAAATCCAGAAATTACACAGCAGCTTTGACTTTAAACATTCACTATATATTTTTCCTTATAAACTATCAAAATTTAAAGGTAACAGAAGTAGATTTAAAAAGCACTTAACTATATAAATATTTAAGTGAAATCTAGTTGATATAGAGTGTGGGTGTTTGGTTAGTGACTGGTTCTGCTTTTGAGGTATAAACACAGTACAAATAATTATGTATTATCAATAATTGATTGGAAGTTCATAATGAGCTCATGTCTGCTGTAGGTAGATGAGATAATGTCTGTAAAACTCTCAAAGTTATTGAATATAAACTACATATCCATCTTTGAATATCCTGATGCTAGTCCATAAGATGCTGGTCTCATTCAAATTCACAGTTTGTCTATGGGGCCTGCACAATTTTCTAAAGCAGAGAATGGTTTTCTGCCCAAGAGACTTGGGAAATCTTCTCATCCATGTGTTTTAGTAGAGTTGCATTGGGCCATCTTGAAGAGATGGTTATCAGTCACGTTTAAGGTGATGTAATAAGATGGAACAAACACACAGTGTGTAGAAGCAAGGTCACTGGAGACTGAGGTCAGCGCTACACCAGAAAACATGGTGCCCATGAGAAGCAGACTCACTTCGTCTACACATTGTAAATCTAGAATAATAACAATAAACTCTTGCTATATTTGTTCCATAACTAGGCAATCTTAAGCAGCATGATAGACTATAAAGAGAATATATTCATCAGGTTCCCATTGTTGGAGCAAAAATATCTGAGACTGGAGATTTATCAAAAAGAAAAAAGAGATCTAGATAGGCTAACTAGACTCTAATAGGTGAACTTGTACTGAGGGACATCTAGGCACACAAATTTGACTTGATGGGCCTTACCATAAAAGACAGAATGTGTGAAATCTCATGGGAAGACTATGGAGGGTGTGGGTAGGGAGGGGGCATAAAGATGATTAATGTGTTTTGTATGAAGTGCCAAAAATTCAATTAAAATATACATTGAAACAACAAAAAAAGGGGTTTTATTCAGCTCACAATTTTAGAGGCTAAAAGTTCAAGATTGGCAGCCACATGGATATGGATCAGCTGTGGTTGAATTGAAGGTCTAAGGCAGGTGGCATTGTTACAGGGATGCAAATGAGAGAAGAAATCACATGGTGAGACAGAGGTTAGGCCAGAGGCTGTGGAAGCCAGAGGTTAAGGAGGAGCCAGTCTTGATCTTGTATGACAGCCCTCTCTTGTGGGAAATGATTCCATGAGGACTATATTCAGCCCTTCCTCGAACAGAATCTTCAAGGACCCTAACTATTCCCTGCTAGTCTTCATCTCTCATAGGTTCCATCACCTCCCACTTTGCCATCAGAGGAGTGAAACTTCCAACAGATGAATGGACAAACGATATCTGCAGCAGGGAACAAGCAAAACACTTGTCCTAATAAAATTCAGAAAGTTCAAGGATTATTCCTGAAAAAGACATCTTAGTGGTGACTAGAAAAGAAACTGTTATGTTTTCCCATCTGTTGCTACCTCACAATTTTCCTGTTTTGTCATGGGACACACTACTTTCCCATTGGCCACTGGAATGCACCTTGTTTTCTTTAGTGCTTTGCCTTTCTTGTAGAGCAAGATAATTCTTTGTTTAATACAAACACAGTAGGGCCTTTTATTTTAAGTTTTATTGCCAGGCATGGTGGCTCATGCCTTTAATCCCAGCACTTGGGAGGCAGAGGCAGGTGGATCTCTGTGAGTTCAAGGCCAGCCTGGCCTACATAGCAAGTTCCAGGCCAACTGGGTCTATAGGGAGATCTTGTCTCAAAAAGACAAAAAAAAGTTTTATTAAATGCTAAATGGTAACATAAAACAAGATGGAATGTCCAAAATATTCTAACATTCTGGCTTAAAATTCTAATTTGTATACAATTAACATCCTGTTACATATGTATAATTCCTATGCAATGAACAATTCCTATCCCTGTCTTCATGGAGTCCTCTTAGGTAAACATGACCCTCTCAAGTGTCTTAGTAAGACTTGAGTAACACCAGCTACTTGATGTCACCTCAATGGCTACCTTAACTCTCCATTCCCTGCTAAGAGTGTAAAGGTCACTTCTCCAAGTTCTGACTACTTAGTTCTGGTCTCTGTTCTCACAGTCACTCTTTGTCCCCAGATCACTGACATTAGACATCATTTTGTCTTTCACGTATGCACCCTTGACAGCTAAATCCACAAAGTCCATCAGCATACACAATGCTCCTCTGATCCTCTGGGATCATGATCTAAGCCCCCAGTGGATGCCTGAAACCATGGTTAATACAGACTTCTACATGTAGTGCTGTTTTCCTATTCATACTGCCTGTAATAGAGAAAAATAACTGATAATAAAATAAAACAATCATAAAAGTATGCTATATAGGGCCTGGAGAGATGGTTCAGTGGTTAAGAACACTGGTTGTTCTTGCAGAAGACCCAAGTTTTGAATCCCAGCACCCACATGGCAGCTAACAACTCCATAACTCCAGTTCCAGGGGATCCGATGGCCTCTTCTGTCCTCTGTGGGCATTGCATGATATGAGTGCACTTAACTACATGCAGGCAATACGCTCATATACATAAAATAAAAATAATAAATAAAATATAAAAATATGCTATATAAAAGTTATTGGAAACAATATTTTTGCACTTTTCCATTTAATAATTTGAGATGGCAATTGACCATAGATACCTAAAATCAAAACTGGTATAGGGGCAGGGGTACTGTAGAGAGATGTGGAAAGGGGAGGGGGAATAAAGACAATTAATATGTTTTGTATGAAATGCATAAAAATTCAATAAAAAATATACATTGGAAGAGAAAAAAATCCCCTATGCACAAATTTACACATACATGAAACAGCTTTTATTATGCCCTCCCTCCAAGGCTCAGAGAAATTGGCAGAATAGGAGACAGAAAGAATGTAAGAGCCAGAGAATGGAGGAAAACACAACAAAAAGAAATCTTCTGTACCTGACATAGCCACTGCACTCACAAACTCACCACAGCTGTGGTTATCTGCATACAACCTGCCCATGAGCATTACATCATGAACAGAGAAGGGGCCCAGGAGACCCCACCCTCCCTGAGAGGTTATAGGTTAATGGTTGTTAGGGGAGGGGCTTCCATATTCTTCAGTGGTATAGCCACTGAAAATTGCATTTGCTCCAGCAAATCACGTCCTACCCATTCTCAGAAAAGAAATTCTCACACAAATGCAGACACAGAAGTAGAATGAGAACTTTGGGGGAAGAAGTGTTTCAGCAAAGTGGGATGGAAATAGGATAGGGGGAATGTGGGGAGAAAACAGCTAAAATTCATTATATAAATGTATAAACTGTCAAAAAAATAAAAAAATTAAAGTCTAGGATCCTCATATGAGCCAAAATGTGATAATTGTCTTTCTGGGTCTAGGATATTTCATTTAAGTAAGTATAATCACTTTGGTTTTCCTTGTAGTTGAATGAAATTACATTGTGCATATGTGCCACATTTTCATTGCCTCATCATCTTCTGATGGAACTCTAGGCTGGTTCCATTTCCTGACTGTTATGAATACTGCAGCAGTATGGATGCGCAAGGATGTCTGTGATGGAATTTAGAGCTCTTTCGGTATATATAACCCAGGAACATGGGGGTGGGGAAGAGATTTTAAGTGAGGACTAGGGAAGGATAAAAAAAATCTAACATAATACATGTGACATGGAAGAGGAAGTAAGGTGGGGCCGGTGCGGGAGAAAGGACCAGCAAGAAGGGTTCAGGGTGTAGGGGAACAGAGTGAGGGGTTCAACAAAAGCAATTGTCTATATGAGGATCCAATGTCACTGGTGGCATTCACCTAACTGATCAGCCTTGAGATTTGGGTGGGAGATAGGGGTTGAAAAATCAGTAAGCAGTTATTGGTAACCTACTACTTTGCTCCTCCTTGGCCCCATATGTGACACCTTCATGCAGGTGCTCCCACTTAGGGGGAAATTGGGTAACAATTCAAAAGAAGGCAAGGCCAGAGGTTCTATAAAGCCCACAACTTAAAGTTACTGCATCATTTAATGGAATTTTTAAATAAAAAGGAATCATTTGTTCAACAAAAATTTGAATTATCTTTATGTGCAGGAGTGCCATCTCGTCTGAGTAAGAATAAATGCTCTTCTTCCCTTCAGATCGAGCTCCTATCTAGGTGACTTTTCTAATCACAACATCCTCTAGAGGGTTCCTGCCAGACTTGGTATAACAAGCCTCTTAACATTGGGTATATTGGCCACATAGTATTGGGTATATATTGGGGGAGGGTGTGCTTGTGTTTTATAAAGTCTCATACACAGGACATGTTTCTTCAAATATATTAACATTTTTCTTAAAGGACAGAAACCATGCCCTACCTTGCTTATTTGTTCAGACAGCAGCCAGTATGGCACTGAATTTGTACTTTGGAGTTCCATAACTACTTACTGGCTGCATGATAACTTGGGAAAAGAAAGGTTAAGTGGGTGGACTCAGGAGTCCTTCTGTAGTGGAAATATACACCAGGTGCTCACATTTGCCCTCTTCTTCCTGATCAGCCATCTCTACAGAAATCTCAGGGATATTCATACATCTTCACAGAGAATACAACACTTCCAGTCATCTGTTGGTTCAAAGTTTACAGTGGGCAATTTGCAAGTGTAATTGTTCTCCCTGTGGTGGTCTTGTTACTCACTGTGGCCTCACTGAGTCCTATTAGTGTTGTCCCAGCCAAAGAAACCTAGACATCCTCCCTTTGTTCTTATCACCCTTATCCACTTAGTCACCACACCTTATCTCTCCCAACTTCTCAAGATTTCCAGATCCATCCTGCTATCTCTATCACTACTGCCACTTCTTTAATTCAGGCCATTACCAGCCCTTACCTAACCTAATGCAATAATCTCTGCCTAATTTTTCTCTCTTTCCTTTACAGTAAGATGTAAGACACTTCTTAACCTGATGACTACTTCTCTGTCTTACTTCTCTCTTCCCCAGGCTTGGTATCTCCACCCTGACGCACACTTCCTTAGATATAACCAAGTCTTCCCTCCTCTCTTTCTCACCATCCCCCTCCTCAGCCACCTTCAATTCTACGTGCTTCTTACACTCTTCCTTATCAAACTATGAGCACTTTGTCTCATAGTCTGGAAATGATCCATTTATTACCCACATTCCTGAGGAGCACACAATCTTGAAGGTCAGATATTTTGCCTTGTTTCTATACAAAATGGGAACTTCAGAAATAGATGTTACAAATAAATAAACACCTAAAACAGCTATGATTTCAATTTTTCTAATGCTCATTGACTATCATCTAATATCTATCAAGTATTTACTAGATACTAACCCCAATTTTAAGCTTTTCAAACCTCAAATGTTTATTCTGAGTAGATACTATTATATTTCTAATATACAGAAAAGGAAACAGAGTGCATTAGTCACTTTTCTGTTGCTGTGATAGAAATACTGACCAAAAAAACTTATAGAAGGAAGAGTTTATTTGAGCTTATGTTTCCAAAGGAGCAAGAGTCCATGGAAGCAGAGGTGGCTGGAGGAGGAGCAGAAGCTAAGCTCTACATCATCCAGCAGGCACGGGAAACAAGAGTGGCTGGAGATCTGGCAAGGCTTAAGAACTCTCTAAGCCCGCCCCCAGTGATGTGCTTCCTCCAGCAAGGCTACACCTTTAAGACTTCCCAAAACAGCACCACCAACTGGGGACAAAATGTCCAAACACTTGTAGCCCGGGGGGGGGGGGGGGGGATACACATTCGCATTCAAACCATCACACTGATGAAGAGGGAGACTAAGTTATTTGCCTAACATCATTCAGTTAATAAGTTGTAGAACTGAGATTTGAACTCAGGTAGTCCTATAACAGAGTGCTTACTCTACAGGGCATTCTAATTTGCCTTCAGAGTCATCAATGCGCTTAGAAGGCATGTCATTGATAGAAGGCACATCATTGCGATATGGCAGTATGTGACACAGATAAATTAACAGAAGAGTCAAAGGAACTTCATGACAATAAAAGAAGAACACCTGTTGATCTGGAGAAGGGGCTCAGCCAGAGAGGCTCAGCATCATTGTCCTACATCTAAAGCTACTGTCAGCTACACATACCTGGATGATATTAGCGGATCCAGAGACTGTTCAAGAAGACTTGAGTGAGCACTTACTGTTTTATCTACTGGGTGTCAAGTAGAGTAAGACCAGTTTTTCAAAGAAATAGACTTCAACACATCAAAAACTAGAAGAGTTAAAACAAACAGATTACCTGTAAAGGAGAGGTGATGATCCTCCTTGAAACTGACTCCTCCCTTTATTTCCTTGAAGGCTTGGCTAGGACCTGCTACTACAGTGCAAAATATCTCTTGTGAGTACTAAAGAAATGTGAAGTGATTTTATTTACAGGGTCATCAGATTCCTGGTGCAGCAAGCCCCAGAAAAATTATGCTGTTAATGTGTGTTTATAGATCATAGAGGATACATAGCCCTGCCTTCCTGCAATTTTACACATAGTGGGGCTAAATGAATACTTGTTCATTTAGCTTACCAGGGCCTAGCATCTCAAGGTTTTCTGTAGGACACTTGGAAATGAAACGCTTATGTAGGCTAAAGACAGAGCTGTGAGAGTGATGAGGAACTATTTCAGAACAGATGTCAACAGAGCCCTTCTCTCCGTGCTGAGAATCATCAAATGCACGCCCCAAGCCTGGCAGACAGAGTGACTGAGGCACAGGCTCCAATGAGCTGTCCTCCTGTGGGACTCTCCTGGCTGCAGACAAATGAGCTTTGATGAACGAGTGGCTTTTGCTTATTCTTCAGGAGTGTGGAGGTGGGAAGTCAGTCCAGTTTGGAGTTTAATTAAGGATGGCAGCTGGCATAGCAGGTCAGATGGCTCTGTGCTCATTCATGTCACAAGTTGCTAGCTGCATTTTGTTTTTCTCCAGACATTCCTGTTCTCTCTCTCTTGCCACTGCCCACACAGTACTCTGTGTGCTATTAAAGTGATATGACCACTGTCCCAAATATAAAGAATCCAGCCAGAGACCACATGCTAGAGTTACAGAAACAGATACATAGAGAACTGTAAAGTTCTTCTATTTGGTAAGTTCTTTCTTTTTTATTTTTATTTTTTATTTTAAATGTATGAGTGTTATGCCTACATCTGTGTTAGTGCACCAGTGTTGCGCAGTGTACGCAGAGGTCAGAAAAGGGTATCAGTTTCCCTGGAACTGGAGTTCTAGAGAGTTGTTAGGCACCATGGGATTCAAACCTGGATCTTCTGCAAAAACAGCCAGTGCTCTTAACCACTGAGCCATCTCTTTAACTCAGTTCTCCTATTTGATATGCTTCCTCCCCATGTACACTATCATCAGCTTAAATGTTCATATTCATGCCAGTAATGAAAGCAAGCTTCCTTGAGATTTTTAATACATAGAAAAGACAGAAATAATTATAGTATAACAACTGTCCATGTTATCAACAACCCTCCAATTGAATAGATGATGGCAGAGACGACAAGAGCTCCTGTCCTTCTCCAAGCAAACCAAACTCAGAGAGAATAGAAGGTTGACGGACCAGATATGTAAGGATATATAAGGACAGATCTCATATAAGGACAGATCTTTAACACTTGGAGCTGTAAAAGGAGTGAATTAAGTAGGTTTATTATTAAAAAATAAATAAATATTTAGACTATTAAATTGACTTGTTCAAAAGCACTCTTAAAAGTATGGACCTTAACTTCAGGTATTCCTGAATAGAAAAATACCCAAAGCACATGGTCCAATAAAGTGAAGGAGAAAGAAACCTGTTTCTGTTTCCTATTCTGCTAACATGAACTCTAGGTAGGCTAAGGGTAGTAGAAAAACACCTCTATAAAATCTCCTATGATGGCATATTTGGAGACTCTAAGTTGGACAGTATATGCTTACAACATAAGGTCTTCAGAACTGCTTATTCATATAATTGCATCGTCTACCAACAAAGGTGCTACATGTGCTGTGTTGGATGTGTGGCTCAGCTGCCTGCTTTCTTGAGTTTCATACAAATGAGCTAATCACCTGCTGTTGAAACAAACTTTGCAAATGGAGCAAAAGAAATCCCAAATGAAGATTGTGATACTCTTTGTGTTATCATTTCTCCTTGGTTAAACTGTTTCAATGAAGAGAATGTGGACAAGGGCAGAACTCTAGGACAACTAGGCTTTTGGAGTTCTTGATCAAGTAGACCTCGAGCAGAGAGAATTTAAATAGAAAAGCGCTTCCTCAAATCCTTAGTAGAAAAGTACTTGAAAATGTAAGTCACCATAGCTAGCAGCATTTGGGACAGGATGACCTATTACTGGATTATTATTTTAATAAAGGGGGCTTAAGACTTTAATTTAAAAAATTCTCAGGGGGCTGGAGGATGGCTCAGTAGTTAAGAGCACTGGATGCTCTTGCAGAAGACCCGGGTTTGATTTCTAGTACCCACATAGCAGCTAACAACAGTCATTAACTCCAGTTCTAGGGGATCCAACGCTCTCTTATGACCTCTGCGGGCATTGCAAGACATGGGTGCACCTACCTACATGCAAGCAATATACTCATACCCATAAAATAAAATAACAAAATATTTAAAAAGTCTTAGCAGGTCCAACGTTGTTTTATTTTGTTTTTCAGAACAGTGAGTTCTTCTTTTTCAGGACATTGAGTGGGAGAAGACGAAAACTACAGAAATACTTGGAAATTAATGATAGCTTCATTTCATTATCTTTATTTTTTAAACAAAAAATGCTAGTCTGAGAGGCTATCTAACTCTTCGAGACCTGCTACTTTTACCTTTAAATTGAAGCCCCATGGAAACAGCTTTGCCTTTTTGGAAGTGTTAGGAATAACTGTTAGTGACTTCCTGCCTGTTCCAAAGAACAGATGGGGGTTGCTTTTCTGTTCTTACCTTCTCCAAGGAGAGATTCTTTTAAGAGACACAGAAAGTTAAAGTAGATTTGCTTAGCAAATCAAAGCAAGCCCTCCATAGAGAGATTGAAATGTGCTGTCCCGAAAGGGGCGTGGGGTTATAGCACAGCGGGTTCTGTGTTATGTACTTCTAAAAGGTTTTATTAATATTTATATTTATGAGGTGGAAGGCAAGTTCCTGAGGTAAGGTCACCCTTTTCCCTCCTAAATCATGGTGGACAAGATCTCCTTTTTAGGATATTTCTTCCTTTGATTTTCTAGATAAGTTCACGGGGCAGGAGGAGGTCAGAGTCACAATACGATACTATAAAAAAAAAAAAAAAAAAGAAGAAGAAGCCAAGGTCATTTGAGGATGCAGATCCTTCATTACTACCTATGTGGGAAAATGCTGTGATGGGAGCAACCTAACTTCATCTTTGAGAACACGGACCCCAACACGATATTCTAGCTTTCAGGAGGCACAGCTACCAAGACAGAGCTTCAATTCTCTTGGTTATCTTGTGTTTAACTCCTTTTGAGATGACTCAAGGTCCCGTGATTGATGTCGTGACTACCTGTCAGTTAAGACAGTTTGTTATTTTTAAAATTGAGGTATTGTTTTGAAGGCTGGGGCTAGGGTTTTGCAATAGACTGATGGACTGCTCAAACAGAAGATAGGACTTGGGCTGTCTGTAGGACTCCCTTCTCCTAGCTCCACCTCCCCTGCCCATTTTCTACCTAAGAGCCCCATGTTTATCTTTCCTATTATCATGGTGCTGATGTTCTGCCAAATGGTTGGTATTCAGGACAGTCACAGGTTGAATTCCAAGGACAATGGTATATTACAAGACCTAATTGTAACCTCCCAATAACAATGGATTTGTTTTGTTTCTCTGTGTATTTCTCAGTATAAACACTAAATTTACATAAAAGTAATACTTAATATCTGCTCACCTAAAATGTTGTAATTGTAAAAAAAAAAAAAATTTTTGCTGCTTTCATTAGATAAGGAAACGGGTAGGCCTAAGGTGGATCAAGGGCACTTAATATCTGCTCACCTAAAATGTTGTAATTGTAAAAAAAAAAAAAATCTTTGCTGTCTTCATTAGTATAGGAAACAGTGTAGGCTTAAGTGGATGCATGGTCTGGAGACAGACTGTCTCAGTATGAAGCTGATAGGCCAAATGTAGTGCTTAAGCAGGTGACCTGAATGTTGTGTGCCTAAGATTCCTGGACTATCAATTAGGACATTAGGAGGGTTTATTTAATTGGGTGGTTGTACAGACTAGATGTGTTAGCATATGCAGAATGTTTATAACAGTGCCTGGCACGGAGAATATGCTCATTTGATGAATATTAGCTATTTACTGGCAATGTTCAGAGAAGGCACCTTAGCCATTGTTGAAAAATATCCCAGAATAGTCATTAACATCGCGATGTTAACTGATTTCTGCTAAGTGAGTCTAATACATTACAATGATTATTATATGGGTCGCCAGTTCATATCTGGACATATCTTAGTCAAGGCTATGTTTATATGACTTTTAATCTCCTTAATGCCTCTCTGTACACTATGAAATTCAGGTTTTTGTAACAAATAAATGGATGCCCTCGTTTGGTCACTGTTGTCTAGAGTCATACTATCTGTCTAGCTCTCTCATAAATTATCGTGAGTGAGGCACCCATGGCTTTCTTCCTTTGTCCCCATTTAGACATGAAATAGTCATGGGTTTTTCCTTCTTGTCCCTTCTTCAGCAGGGCTGTGTGTGTGTGTGTGTGTGTGTGTGTGTGTGTGTGTCTGCTTTTCTTCCTTATATTCCTCCAGACTTCACTGGCTGACACTTCTTGGCCACTGTTCCCTTGAGAAATGAGGCTTTGTTTCTTCTCCAAACTAAACCTCATCTTAACTTGAAAAGGAGAAAACTACCTTGTTACATGTCTATTCTTCCATCTAATTCAGTTCATTGTAGTTCACAGACATCTTGCCTTTGTGATGTGGCTGTTTGATTCATCCCTGATTGACATGACCAGGCATCCTTACTCTGTTTTTATTTCCACAGTATATTCCTCCAGATCTCTGCGTCTGCAATTTTGTGCTGGAACAGTCCTTGTCTGTCAGAGCACTGCAGGAAATGCTTGCCAACACAGCTGAAAATGGCGGCGAAGGGGTGAGTACCTGAATCATGCCCTGCATTGGGATTAGACACACCATAACCCTTGGACAAACCTTCAACATTTTGTCCCTCCAGTTTAGAACTGGAAAACCTTAGGACCTCCACATAATCCATATGGAGACAAGAAACCTGTCCTCTAAGTTTACATTCCTCTTATTCAGAAACTTTAATCTTACCTCCTTTGAATTGACCAGCTTCCCTCAGAAAATAAAAGAGCATCCCACTAATGTGGGCTGGGCTCTCTTCTGCCCTTCTCCACAACCCCCAAGTCCACCAGGGAACATGAAGAACAGGAGCACCTTGAGATTGAGGGTACCTGTGAGGCAGGCTCTTTTTCCATGGAGAAGCTCATGGAAGTAGAACACAACCAGCTGGGAGATAATTACCCATAGAATTCAGTCTGATTTGTGCCCAGAACTTCACACTGACAATGAGCAAATACACAGTTGTCTTAATATTATACTGTCACTGAACAGTTGAACTGAGGTCAGTTAAACATAGCGGAGGGTCTCTGTCATGTGGAGGAAATAGTTCTGTCATCCATTTCAGAAGATTCTTTGGTAGGGCACTGCCCAGATATTTCAGCATAATTGTTTATTCTTCTGTCCCCTAATGACCCATTCAATGATGTCCACTTATCATCAAATACTGTACTGTAATTCCTGTTCTATAATGCCTGGCTATCTCGAATCAAATGTGTACGCAGGATCCCCACTCCCCATCCTCCACCTGAGATTCTGCCACAGTCCATTGACCCTGTTCATTCCTTCTGTACCAACTGCCTCCTCCCAGTTTTACCCTCGGTGATCATGAAGTCCTTTCTAAAATGTGTATCTGATTATTCTGCTGCACTATTTTAAAATCCTTCATTTCTCCATTGCTTTGAGGTGAATTCCAAACTGCCTAGCACAGCTTAAAGCTCTACAGTATCAGGCCAGCCCTAGTCACCCTTCTGTCCCATCTCCCAGCACATCCTCCTAGCACTCAGTGTCCCAGTCACTGTGAACTCCACTCTCTGCCTCAAACACACCCATCCTCTCGGCCCCTCATCCTTCCTATCACCTGTTTCCTCCATGTGACACAGCATCCTCCTCCACCCTCCTCCCTTGTATAATCCCTCCTTGGCCTTCAAGGAACCAGTTTAGATATTAGATCGGCTAAGAAGCCTCCCCTGGCCCTGGGAATGTGTTGCATGGATGACACTAAGCAGCTTTCCTATCATCCTCATCAGTCTGTAGTGTCATTACAAGTTTTATTTTCTTTCTCATATCCTAGAGAGTATACTGCCCATGGGGAGGAGCTGTTTGCAGGTACTAAGAAGCACAGTTTATTCTTACTTGACATAAATGAAGTCATACACAATACATTTGTAGTAGAAGAAAAAATGATCATAGACTTAACTGAATTTGTGCTTACATTTTGATCATTTTCCAGCCCTGGGGATCTTAGGCAAGTCCTCTAATCTATTCAGGCCAGCTTGTTCTTGCTTATATATGTAGAATGTCTAATTAGCTCTGTGGAATCCTAAATGCCAAGGGTTTATGACTTTTCACTCTTCTGATTCGACGTAAGTGGCTTAGTCAACCACCTGAAAATAACTTTCCTTTGTTCCTTAGAGCATTGACACAGGTGAGAGTCTTCTTTCATCTCCATTTTTCATGTGCCCTCAAACATTGCCAGTTTGATAAAACAGACAACAACAAAATGCTTATTGTTTTCCCAAGACTCAAAAATATATGATGAAGGAGACCTGGCTGATTTTACATATCACCATTTTCAGTGTCAAATAAGAACTGCTAGATCCTGGCCAAGTATAAACCCAGTATAGATACAGGGAGTCTAGAGAGACACCTCGAGTTATTCCTTGGTTATTATCGTATCCTGCTATGTTCAAAGAGTGTATTTCACAGAACACCTTTATCTTTATCAGTTAGCCTGAGTAGTTCAGAGACGCCTACAAATGAGAAAATAAACTTCTGTGTTGCAGAGAAGTTAATTAGTAGTTTTAATCTTAACTTTGCTTGTCTTAAAGAAGGATAAATAATAATTTGTTTCCAAACAGAATGGAAAAACCAATATAATGAAATTGAATCCTTAATTTTAGAATATATGAAGCAAGTCCTCCTCAATTACTAGCTATAATATAGCAGAAATTTATTCAATATAGTTACATATTTTAAGGACATCCATTCTTTATAAGATCTAGAGAGAAATATATTAAATATCATTGGAGGAATCTACCCTTTTTGAAAACTCATATCTAAAATAAATGATCCATAATGCTTTATTATGAAATATATGTTGGATAATAATAAGCCCAATATTGGGTCAATCTCAAAAGGTTCTCATTTGCCACATTGACTTTCTGTGCTGTTTTCTCAAAAGATAAGAGAGATACAACAGTCATTTCCCCTCCTGACCCATTTTATTATTATCATTCACTAGAGATCTTAAAAATAGAAGGAAGAAACTTAAGAAATGGAAGAAACACAGATGGGAGTGTACTCTCAAAATTGTCATAGTTTTACTGTTGTTACCTGGGCAGCAGCTTGTGCACTAGAATGGACTATGTTTGGAGTCCTCCCCTGGTTCCATCTGGGCTCTCAGTCTTTAGTATGAGAAATACTATTTTTATATAACCTCTTGAGTCTAACTGTTTTGTTTTCCTGAAGTGACTGTGCCCACTTACTATTATCACTTAATTTGATTTCAAAAGATAATGCTCAGCAGGGAAGAAAAAGTTTAAAAATTAAAAAGAAAAAATAAAGAAGAAAGTGAGTGAGCGCAACAGAACATAATGCTTTTCTGGAGAGCCTGGGGACGTGTGAGCAGGATGTTGCCTCCTTTTCATGACACGCCATTCTGTTTGGAAATGGCCATTTACTGCTTTTAAATAAGTATTAACCCCAATAATGATTACAACTACCAATGAACAGGATGCTTTGAAGAATGTAATTTTTCCTTCTTGTGTGCTGCACCTGTTCCCTCTAAGTAGCAACTGGACAGTTCTTAAAAATGACTCCAGTTGTTCATTTGCATGATGACTCTACAGAATCTTTGTTGCAAGAATTTACCATTCTGCAGCAATTTCTCTTGCTAACAGGAAGAACAAAAGTACCCACCAAAATTTAACAGTGGAGAGTTTAATTATTCAAATGTCCTTAGTTGTAGCCAGTGGCTCATGGGAGCCAGCTTATATTGGAGAGCTAATGATGTGAGCCCATGGGCAGAAAGATTTGGTACATCTCCCAGAGCCAACACAAGCTAATCTCACCCTTGGATCACTTTACTTTTGATCTAACCCTATCTAATTTTATTCTGGGGAAATTCTTAAAGGATAGATGTTTGGCACTGGGGCCAACTCTAGAGCCGACATGTGAAGTAAAATCTTTGCATGCTAATATGAAAGTATTTTCACACTTTTTGTTGACTGGACCTCTAGTTTATGGAATGTTTGTGAGCATTTAGCATAATGTGGAACCAAGACCAATGACCATTTTCCTCTAAGCCCCCGATTTCCATCATGCTACAGAAAAATTTCTAAATTTAGAATGAGTCATGTACATGTTTTTAGTACAGCCTGTACTGGACCAGGTAACCTCTAGAACAAGTTGTTTCTCTTTTCTGTACCTTAATTCCCACTTCTTAAATGCAATCCACCTCATGGGGTGAAAATTAAATGAGATCAGTGCCAACAACTGCTTGTGGGAGTGCTGTTTGCTTTCTTCATCTCTGGTCTACTTCCTCCTATTGCAGATTCTTTAGAAAAATTCACACTGCATCCAAGGAATTGGAGTCTCTTATGACATAGCCAGGTACATATTACGTCTAGAGTTACCCAACTCCACATGGGTTCTGACATTAAATGGCACAATACTCTGACTTCATCAGAGTCAGGTCTGGAAAACTAAAAGAAGAGATGAAATATGCATGTAAATGGTTGCAATGTAAATGTTATATTTTATCCATAACCAGGACATAAATAGATAATACTTGATTTTAAAAGCTTAAACACCCCATATGCTAATGTCCACTCAATCTTCTAACCTTATTGTCAAATGTGACCTGGAAATACAGTATTTCTGAAAGAACGTTTATCATAAATACCCTCAGAAAGTTTTGTCTTTATTTCCTGTGTTACTTACACAATAGCCATTAATTCTAAAATGAGCTTCGGGCTTCTTTCATTTTTCCTTGTCCTTAGAATGGGAAAAACCACATCCAATCAATTGCTAGAGAACTGCTCATGTTATATGGCATATTTGTCATGCATTGATACTTCCTGAGGATAACATGCCTATGCTAATCGAAAAGCTAGGGTCTGTATCCAGGAATCCCGTGACCTTATAAACTGCCAAGGAGGCATAGATATATATTATATTATATTCACATAAAAATCTTTACAGTACAATACTTTGCTATAGGTTCTTACCTTATAACAAAGCTTAGGAGATTTAGTTATCATATAAAGTTATAGGAAATTTAGTAACAAGTGGGAGCATTATTGCAAAGGAATCTATTATGTCTTCCCTTATGCTTCTAGGTAATGAACAACAAGTCAAAACAGATGCTGATGGTGGTTCTTAAAAACCTTCCTTGAGTTTCTGAGCTCTGACTGTGTCCACACTTAGTGGTTGTGTGTAAACTCCTTCAGAATAAAGAAATCTAAGAGAACACTTGCCTCTTTCTTCCTGGGTTTCTGGATTCCTGAAGACATTTCTATATCACACAAGAAAGGGAGCCACCCCTCCCCATCTAAATAGATTCATCCCCTAAGTTTGAGATCTTTGTCTTCCTTTTCTAATTTCCGGTGGGAAAAAAAAAATCCAGAACAAGACTGTATTTGAGTATGTATACAGGAAGGGAACAAGACTGATGGAAGAACTGTGTGCATAATTGTGAGTCAGCCTGACACCCATTTACAATGTTAAAAAATATTACTCCTTTTAAAAGAGAGAAGCAAATCATTTAATGGGTCAAATCCAGCAGTAGATAATTCATTATGCCTTCAAATAGTTCATAAGGTTTTCTTTGTAGAAAAGTACAAGGTCACCTGTGCTCATATGGCAATGTGAATCCTAGCTTGTTGGTATGTGCACTGAAGCCTTAGAGCAGCGTAGTAGTCAGGATACAGCAGAACAGCCAAAGTGTGTGTAAAAATATGAACTTCTTGATACTGAGTCACTGCCTCAAGCTGCCAAGATTTGCCTTTCTCAGGAATTCCCATTTGCCACCTAGGACCAGTGTCTTTCAGACTATGAGCATGGACAGAGTCCCACCCCCCAACACAGGACACCACATCATTCCATTCTTAACTTATGATCTTGTGGTGCAATTGTAGCATGTCTCATTTCATTAAATTCTTAACTGGTTTGACTCGACCTTGCTTTTTATTTAGAAGGGAGAAAAATAATGGGTCTGATTCTAGATGCTGTCCCCATTCCTTCATCAAATCTATGGCTGGTTATCAATGCCTATTATGAAAAATATTTTTTGTGTGTTCACAAAATAACAAATCCCTTGGTAAACTTGCCCTTATCTTCAAATGCTTGTCAAATCCTATTGTTTAAAATCTGCCCTATGTTAGAGCTCACCTTGCATATTTACTTATGGCAAGCAGCCTATGTTGGTAGGAAACCTGGGAAACGGGCCTTAAATTTGGTCCTAAAGCTGCCACCACTTAGAAATGTAATTCCAGGCAAATCTCTTACAGATTCTGAGCTTTGGTATCAATAGTTCCAAAAGAGGACATCATTTAGGTATAAAAGTCCTTTCAGTCCTTGATGGCGAGCATGGGAAGGTGTCCATACATCACTTCCTCTGATGTACTGGTTGGCGGCAGCCCACCCTTGAGTCCCTATGGAAATGTTAACTTGCTTGTATGAGCCATTGTACTTAATGCTTTGGCTCCTGCATGTTTAGGCAGAATGAATAAACCTGTTTGTTCTTTTTCTGCTTTGATGTGGGCAAAGAAAATCTTCCAAAGTCCATCCAGGACAGCAACTCTAAAGCAGTAAGTGTTGATTATATAATTTTACCTTTTTGAAACCTGATTCTCCTGAAATTTTTCTTATGGAAGAAAAGGTATTTTATAGTTTTCACAAGCTCTATTTCTTCACAGCCAGCCATTGTTTTTGAGAGATTAAATCCTGTAATAAATGAGAGTACTCCAATCTAAGGTTTCTATGCTTTTTTTCACACACCAAATTGTTAAAACGTATGTCTTTTCTCTTTCTCCTTTTCTTTTACTTCCTCACTGCTCTTCCTCAACGTGTGCTGTGATTTGGGGGGTTTATACTGATGTAAATACTTTAAATGTTTCTTTGATAAGGTACTATTTATGAAGTCATTTTTGGACTAGCCTTTTGATAACATGTTTCTTAGTGAAAATAGTCCATCTTGAAGACCTTACTTGATGGTAAGAAAGAATCCTCTTTAATAGAAGAAAAAGTGACTAATTCATTGCAATAACTCTAAAAAAAAAAAAGAAATCTCAAATTTCCATATGTAGGAACTAACCATTTTCCTTGGGTAGATTTCCTAATGTGGTTATAATTATGAGAAAGTCAGAATTAGACTACAACACTCTGTTTATTTGCCGTTTCTTAGTAAAATCATCGCTGTACAAAATAAAAATACTATACTTTAACATTTAATGCCACTCCTCATTCTGGCTAAGATAAGATATTCACCAGATTGGAAACCTCAGCTCCCTGTGTTTTCTCATTCTGTTCTGTTTTTGTTTCCTGTAGTAAGCCTCAGTTGATTCCTCAAATGAGTTGAAAGCTTTCAGCAAATCTTATGCACACTAAAATATCCATTCACTGTTTTGTTTTTGGTTTTGCTAGCTCAGGGACCTCTCGGAATGGGTATGTTATTCACTCCTCAATATTTGTGTACTTTGCATGGACAACTGACTCCAGCTGTATTTGCAATGAGCTGGGCCTTTCCCTTGTTAGTGTCTAGGGCATTTCCATTCTCTGTGCTTTCGCTATTTAAAAAACACAACTGCACTACACATTTCAATCTTGTGGAACTATGAGGTGGCTGCACACTTAGAAAACCCAGTCCAGGCAGCTTGTTTTAACTCCACAATTGGGAGAATGGCTTGCCTGTGGACTCAATTTTTTTTTTTTTGGTCAATTTTTTGTGGTATTTATTTAGCCTCCAAGACATCAAAGGGTGTTTTCAAACTTTCTCCTTTCTCCTCTTGATATGGCCTAGATGGCTTACATCCTTAGTTTTCCACTTGGTAAGATGACAGAAGTGTGCAGCCTTGCCTTCATTCAAGCTTCTGGATGCTTCAGACCTCTCCTGGTACTATTATGCAACTCCAGCTCTGCTCTTCCATAAGGCTGGAATTCATAATAAAAATGAAAAAAGCTAGTTTGGTATTTTGTGTTTCTCAAGTGATGTCCCCAAAGTGAACCAGCAGAACAATTAAATGCTAATGTTGACAATTAAGAACAGCCACTAAGGTTAACTAGCTTTTTACATTTCTTCATATCTCTGTAGAAGCATTTTCAAGTGAAAGAACCCTCTGATTTCTGGGTTCCATGCTGCAGCTTCAGAGTATTGACTATTCTGTGGTGAAAACTGGCTTCTGCTAAGTTGATACTTCATCTAAGACCATTATGCCCATGATCCTCATGGTGTCTTACAACTGTGATAACGTTTAGCTTTGTTGATTGTTGCACAGACCCCGGCATTATTTCCATTTTTGCTGTGGACATTGACTGCTGTTAGAATAGCTTTGTTCTTGTGACTGCAGGCATCTTAGAAAGCTTGAGCTTCTGATTAACATGGGTGTTTTTGTTTTGCTTTTTATATTTTCACAGCAAAAACAATTTAAACATATTTATTAAACTTTTATAGGGTGCAAAAAGAATTTGGATTCCTGAGCTTGTCTAGCACATAGATACACATTTATGAGAGGTTTGTCAGAATTAAAAGAAAAAAAATATAACTGGTGGGTGGGGCAGTGATAGCAAGTGTTGAGATAGGTTGTGAGCAAGGCCTGCACTTCATTAGGAGGAGTTTTAACCCTAAGTTGTTAGATATCAGAATTGAAGAATCTTTCAAGACACTTGGTTATCTTTGAATAGTAAAGCACATTTGAAATTCAAGAAATCCTAAGAGAATAGAAACCCTTCCATTTATTTATTAGACATTTTCTTTGAGCGTACAATTCATTTTTAATAGCTACTGGAGTTTAAATTATATATTCACAAAGAGAATTGAATTAACTGGAGAAAGCAGCTTCTGTTTTGTGAAAGATTAGTAAACTCACCAATTTGGATAGTTGAATAAATAAGACTTAGCTTGGTGCCAGAGACTCTCTGATCTCAGTAAGGTATTATAATCCTTACTTGAGTGAAAGCCTATGGCCAGTGTCCAACCCCCAAATTGGTTGGAGAAAACTTGGAGGATGCAAGGGTCTGTGATGATGAGGTGGGATGAGGGAAGAAAGCAGGAATAAGGAGCAGAAGGTTTAGGATGCCTATAATGTAAAAAATGATCCCTGTTCTGCGGAGGGCTGGTATGGCCACCTGCAAAGGAAAGCTAAAGGCAGGTGCTTCTGTTGTTATCTGTTGTCCCCATTCTGGGCTTATACTGGTGATAGAAAGGGAGATTGGAGAGATGTCAAGCCTTTCAAGAGCCTGAGATGTACAGGTAGGAAAATACCCCATTGGGCAGGGCTGAACATCCTGTCCTAATGCAGCCAGTCACCAGGTCTGGTCCCTAATATGAGCTGTGAACTAAATTGGAGGATCTACTCACTGATGAACAACTTCCAATCATCTGGAAACAAGGAAAATTACTACATTAAATCAACTTTATACATGGGAAGGTCTGCCTTGTTTTTGTTTTTTAATTTGTTGTTGTTGTTTTATGTTTTTTTTTAATGCAAAATCATACATAACCCAGAATGGTTTCAAAGTCGTTATGCAGCTGAGAGTGATCTTGAAGTCCTGATACCTCCTGTCTTTACCTCTCAGGGACTGGGATGACAGGCCCAGCTGAATATTGGAAATTATGAAAGACTTTTCTATGATTGTGTTCCTAGTACTCTTATTGTATCGTGGCTATAAAGTTGGTTTCTTTTCAGTAATTATTGTGATAGTATAGGTGACAGATTTCTTTTTTTAATGCTCTGTCTTCACTGTTAATGTTCCTTCTATTGTAGACATTGCCCTAGCTCTTGAACTTGTGAAATTTGTGGTTCTATTATATACAGTTCACAGGCCCCATGTTCTAAGTAGTTTTGCCCAAATACCACAAGTCTGTTTTGTAAAAGTTGTTTATTCTTTGTCTTTCTTTCCTTCTTTCTTTTATTATTTATTTTACATGTATGAGTGTATTGCCTGCATGTACATAAGTGCACTTGTGTCATGCAATGCCTGCGGAGGTCAGAAGAAGGCTTTGGGATTGGAGTTACAAACGGTTGTTACCCATCATGTCTGGGAATCTAACTCAGGTCCTCTGCAAGAGCAGCCAATACTCTTAACCACTGAGCCATCTCTCCAGCCCCATTTCCATCTTTTGCCATCTTTTTTAATGTTAAAAAAAAAACTAGAGAGCCAATGCTTTTTATAGTTGTATTAATTCTTGTCTGTCTTTGTGGGTTAAAAAAAATAGATCTTATCTATATAAGCAATGTTACAGGTCTGAATTCATAGGCACTAATTGAGACCTTTGTTTTCATTTTTGAGAGAAATGTGTAGCATAGATCCCAGCACCTTAAGCTACCTACCATCATCTCCTTAATGATATGCAGCTGGGGGCTTTGTGGCCCCTCATCCCATTTCTCCACTGCTTACCTGTTTTAATGAGGTGGGAAAATGACACCATGTAATAAATCAGTACCACTGGGATTTCTTCTACAAACTGGCCTTCAGGAGTTTGCGGTCTACAACAAAACTCTTCCCCTTGCTGACTCACCTCATTCTAGGGTGAAAGGGACAGGAGATGGAAATTCATGGTGCAACTAGTCCTAAACATTGCAATTTGCATGTCTTTGATATTAGAAAGGTAAACAGTTTATTACATCTCCTCTGTGTATGTGGCTCTATAGTTTTCTAAAATTACAACTTGGTTTTAAAATTTTTCAGTTACTTCTAAGGTACGGAAAACCCACTTTTTTTTTCCGATAGGTATAGATAACTATTATTACTGAGGAACGTTTAGCCAGTCACGCAGAGAGAGCTATGTGATAGCAATTCTGTAAAACTAAATGCTTCACTCTGCATCCAATCCAGAATTCAGCTAGAGTGGACAGAGTGGTACTTCACCCCAGCAGCCTGAAGGACTATGTCTCCATTCCCTGCTACCTGCCGTCTTTACCTTGTGTCTTCCCCATGGGGATTTTCCCATGCCAGCTTAGTGAAGAACTGTCTCCAAATGCTGGTCCAAGCTTAGAATTTATATGTATTTCAGAAATAATGATCCAATGTCTCAAATTCATATTCTGGAAATGTGTCCATTGACATGTTTCCACACCAGTGTAACCTATGGATTTCCAACAATGAAGAAAATGAGGAGTGAATATTGAACAACACAACATGTCAGAACCTCTTGTGCTGCTTAATTGTCAATTTTGTGGTTGGTCTTGACTCTATGTTTATTTCCAGCATCCTGCCTGGATAGGCATAACCCCTTGAATGATGTTCAGGGCCTGGGAGCAGTGTAGATATCAGGAACAAAAATTCTGTGACCCGAGACATTTGACAGGTTACCAAGAGACTGAGAAACTGTTGTTTCCCTGTCCATTTTTCCTTCTAGGCATTTGTTTGAATGGGTGGAGCAGGTGAAGGAATAGAGGTACAATACATGATCTACTACCCATTTTCAGCCCAAATCAGGGGAGACAGAAAACAGTAGATCTGTAATATCCCCAGGCTTATTCAAGAATACAGTCTCAATTTAACCTACTCTGTGACGCTCCAATCTCTCCTCTCATAACCTTAACCTTTTCCCATAGAACAGATCCCCTGTGAACTCCTGCTCCCTCCTCATGTGAGCTGCTTACACTGTGGTATTGATTTCATTAGTAATTTTTATTAGATTTTATTAGATTCAGCTGTTCCCAAGGCACTGGAGACTAGCCAATTCATAGTGCTAAATCCTAGATCCTATCAGGTTCAGTTCTAACTGGTTTCTTGCTTCATGTAACATTTTGCTTGCAAAATTTAAAATGTACAGTTCTATGAGTCCCTTTCCCCCTTTTATCTGTCAATCCATAATTACAGACTTTTCCCCAAATATATTAACTTCATTTTAATGCTTTTAACAAATCTAGGTATTCTTTTTCTTGTGCCTAATAGATATCACTCTATCAGTCAGCATTTGAAAAACAAGTATTTCTGAACTTAATTCCGTACATAAAAGGAATCTGTTTATGTCTACCCTTTTTATTTAGTGGACTGTGCCACTAAAATGTAATTTGAACAGAAGAAAAACAGCCTGTATTATGTTTCTTTTTCTAAACTATGTTTTCTTAAAAGTCAATTTATTCAGTCCTTTCCTCTGAAGAGTGATGTTGCAACTGCAGTATCTTAGAAAATGTGTCAAAATAATCAAAAGATTTCTATATTTCCTATTCTGTTTTATCCAATAATGGCTACTTCTATTTTTCCTCAAGTTCTAGCATAAGACAGAGGTTCACCTGCCCCAGGTGATTCTGTTTTACATAAAGATAATCTCTCCAAAGCAAAAAGCTTCTGTATCTGTAAAATCTGCTTTAGATGCATAAACTTGATCCAGGAAGAGAGCCCCAGGCCAGATCCAGTTTTTTTTTTCCCTTATGAATTCCAAAGGGTTCCTGAGAGGGAAGATACTGAGTCAAATAATATGGCATCCCTAGTGTTCCCTTGCCTCCTGAAGCAAAGTCCAGCTGGCTTCAGACCATTTAGTTTGTAGCCCATGAGACCTTGCATGGCATTCTGTCCCAGCTGGAGTTCCTGCAGTATTACAGATTGGCTTAACAAAAACAAATGTCTACCAGTGAGAGACAGCCTGGGTCACCATGTTAACAAAGCCAGTGTCAAGAACAAAATACAACACAGTGTTCTCCCACCTCCCAAATAGCCTTTCTGATTTCCATCCTTATCTTACAAATAACTTCGATTTAGAGCTATCATAATTTGAACTAAGAATCATGCTTTAAAACTGCATTGGAAACTTAAATGTTCATTACAGTGACCATTTTCCACAATGTTCTGTTCACTAGTGTTTTGATATCATCTTAGATTCATCTCTTTCATGATATGTTCCAAAGTACAATCATCATTTTCTCTTGGATTCCAAGACCTTTCCTGCTTGGTCCAAGCAAGCATGTGTTTGCATTTTTGGTATGACCACTGTCACAAGACAGGAAATTAAACAACTTCTATTTCAGGTTCCCTTTAGCTAAGAATAATTCTAGAGATAATTCTGGCACCAGAGAAGCCTGTGTCATTGTTCATACCATGACCAGTCTCAAAATCTAGCTATGAGATTGCAGATCATTTGGTATGATCAGGAGAAAGGCTACCTAAATCTCCGTGGTGACAGAATGATACTTTATTTACATGAATAACATGGATTTATCATCATTCACAGTGGTGAATCCTATATTTTTCCAGGCTCCATTTTTCTCCCACCTCATATAAATGCAAAAGCTGAATGAAATATTTTGTTCTCTTTGAGGCAACAGATATCCTGTGGTCCATAGTTGTGTTGCACTGTTCTGTCTTCCTCCAGCCACTTAATAAAAATCACTTCCATGGTGATTGGCATCTGCTTTCCTGGCATGGTTTTCTAGGGTATCTAGAAAGAGTTCCACCCTTGACTCTTCAAGCTACATACACAGCTATGGACATGCATTAATTACTGAGCAGTGATATAATTACCAGTGATAAAAGTAGCCTGCCCTTTTTGATGTTTGTTGCTCACTCTGCTTCTCCCCAAGTGCCACCCACCCACACGGCTGCTCTTCAGTTTTCTGACGATCACATGGTAAGCACTGATCCCTCCAGATGGAAGAAGTGATTGCTACAATGTTCTTTTGGGTAGCAAGTTGCATAGTACATTGCTACAAGTCACCAGGCCCACTGGATGGGGGAAAGTAGAGCCATCATTTTCTAGTGGGCTTGGTTACTCTAGTGGGTAGTTTCAGTTTTCTTATTCTTACGGACTTTATTAAACTTACTGATTTCTATCCCCTAAATTTTGAACCATGATGAGGTGGACTCTGGATGCTCCCACAAGCGCTCTATCGGTACTCCTTAAAATGCCTTCTTCCCTTGCCACAAAACCTGCTGTGGGCTTTGTAACTTGGTAAAGCCAGCCCAGTAGCTTACCCTCCCAATGTCAGTTTGATAAATTTACTTCCTGAACAATGGGGAGAAAATAGATCAGATGGAGCATGCTTTATTCGAGTCCTAGCCTCCATTCATACATCTAGAGGAGACTTGTTTTAAAAATCTGTTTTTACATCTGACAGAAGAGCTAGTTGATGAAAGGGACACTTGGACCTAAACGAGAGGTCTGGAAGATAGGCTTCTGAAAACAACCAGTGAACGTGCTGCATTAGACTATTTACAACTCTGAGAGATACCAACCCTGCAGCCTCAGAGAAAAATGGAGCAGTGTAAATGAGAATGCAGCATGCTGAGGTGTAGCCTGAAGGCCTGGAGACCTGCAGGACTCAGAAATCAGAGTGAGAACTTAAGATCAGAGGTGACTGATTCTAGCATTGGGAGGTGCGTGCATAAGAGAATAAACGGTGCCAGTCCCTGTGCCCTAACCCACTCTGTTCTTTGCCATTAGTTTTCTCCCTCTAGGCTTTGTATGAAAGTCAAAGGGAAGTGGTTGTCTTATTTAGATTTCTATTGCTGTGATAAAAAAAACACTGACCAAAATCAACTTGGAGAAGAAAGGGTTTATTTGGCTTACAGCACAGTCCATCACCAAGAGAACCAAGGCAGGAACTCAGGGCAGGAACCTGGAGCACAGACCATAGAGGACAGCTGTTTTCTGGCTTGCTCCCCTGGTCTATGCTCAATCTGCTTTCTTAAATAATACAAGACCACCTGCCCAGGGGTGGCTCCACCTACAGTGGGCTGGGCCCTCTTACATCACACAACAATGGAGAAAATGTCCCACAGACATGGTCACAGGCCAATTCAATGAGGAAATTCCTCATTTGAGATTCCCTCTACTACCCGGGTATGTCAAGTTGACAACTGAAGCTATCCAGCACAGTGTTCACAATTGTTCATTGCATCTATAGGGTTCTGGAGAAATATTTTAAAAGTCCATCATGAGTCCAGCAGGAGTACTTACTGACTGCAAAGTCAGCTCCCAAAGCAGAGTACTTACTGACTGCAATTACCATACTCATTCCCTGGAAGAAGGGTCCAGAGTGACTGAGGAAGTCCAGAGGTACGGGTCTCAAGCATGGTTGTGCATCAATTACCCTACACAAGCCAAGCTAGGAATGCAGCTCAGTGGTAGAGCATTTCCCTAGCAAGCACCAGGGTCTATGTTCAACCCCTAGTAACCACATATCCTCTCCCAACCCAGAAAAGGAATTACCATGAGAGCCAGCCCCACCACAGACCCAAGAATCAAAATCTTTAGACATGACCCACTTTTTGTATTGTGTATCTTTCTATTTGTGTATGTGGGGTTATTTTCCATGTTTTGTTTTTAAGTAAAACTCTCTAGTGGCTTTGCTCTATAACAATGATGGAAGACCCCTTCTCCAAAATGAATCCATGAGGGATTCAAAAGAATGATGCCTTCAAAAAAGCACCTGGTCCTGCCACAGGCATTAAGTGTTAGGAGCAGCTCTTCTTTCATTGGCAGACCCCCATGTACATAGAGCCTTGAGAACAAGCTTCCCTACCCAAGACCATTTCATGTTCTTAAAGAAGAACTCAAGCTCTTTTACTTGGGGGTATAAACTTGGCTTTAGGCTTACTACATGGATATAGAAAAAAAGAGAATGCATCCATGTTCATTTATCAAGATCATTGTGGGGCCAGTTAAATAGGGATAGAAGAATGAAAAAAAAATAATGGAGAAAGGTTGGTTGTTACTGGACATCTAAGAAAGAAAAGAACAATCTAAAGAAATTCAGAAGAGTAAGGAGCAGGGTCAGACAACAAATCATAATCAATTTGCTCTGTGTACATCAGTGGACATGCTGGCACACAGTAGGACACACCAGGGCTTTATAATAATCCTTACTCCTGTTTTTAAATCTTTCAATCCCTGGGATATATAGTGATTTTTTTAATTTTTTTTTAAAATTTTATGTGTATGTGTGTATTGCCTGCATGTACATAAGTGCACCCGTGTCATGTAATGCCCGCGGAGGACAGAAGAGACTGTTGGGTCCCCTGGAACTGGAGTTACAAACGGTTATTAGCTGCCCTGTGGGTGCTGGGATTTGAACCCGGATCTTCTGCAAGAACAGTGTTCTTATCTGCTGAGCCATCTCTCCAGCCCCTAAATAGTGATTTTTTTTTAAATAGAGAAAAATGGTAACTTAGAAATAATGTTCAAGTTTTGATGTCAAATTAACATGACCTTCTAAATGTTAGATTCTTCATGGCAAATATTCATTATAGATTATATTTGGTGACTAGGAATGATTAGACAAAGTTTCTGGTCCTGACCCCATGTGACACTGGCCCAACATTTCACCAACAATCCCAGTGTGGGTAATCAATGAGTAAAAACAAATTTGTCTGGCAGGGTCCTTTTATGTAAAGAATGAATCTGGCAATGTCTGAGTCTGTGAAATCTGTTACATATGGAAGAAAGAGGAAAAATTAATCCTAATGAAAAAGTAATTGGCTCATTTCTTTCCAAAGTATACCTGTCATCAGTCTAAATGTCATTAATACCTTGACAAATATCTCCTGTCAATTTGCTCTTTGAAAAGGCACCATAAGAAATGTGCGCCACAGCTGCCATTTCAGTGCCTGCCTATCTGCGGCAGGGATGCTAGAGAAAAGCACCCCACACCTAAGCAGACACCTGTTCACCCTGGGTGGATAATGCACACTGTCCTGTTTTAGGCACATTGCTTGTCATATCTAAGGCCTATAAGTGACCACAGTCATTTTGCCAGCCATTTTGTCCATACCAGGACAGGAGGTAGGGAAATGGCTGCATAAATCTGAAGAGGTCCTCAGAAGTCAAAAACTTTTGTTGTTGTTTGATTTTGGGACTTGAACCCAAACTCCATACATGATAAGTGCACACTTTGTCACACTGCTATCACCAGCCAAAAAAAACTTATTTTTAAAGATTTGCAAGGAAGGAAATTCCTTAGGTGTCTTCAGCCATGCAGTCAGGGTGACGCTGAAAATTACTTCTAGGAGTGCACACGGCTTCGCGACCCCCCCCCCACCTCCTTACAACAAAAGGAAGTATAATTTCTCCAAAGTACAGTTTGGGAAACCAAAGAATTTATTGGACTTCCATACAGATCAGTGGGTGAGGGTGTTACTTACAAAAGTGTGGGCACGCATGGGCTTCCTTCTACATTGCTGCCAGGACCCTGTGACTTCCCAGTGGTGGCCCAAGATGGCGAAGGCCACCCCCTCTGTCTCTGTCTTTCCCTGTCCCTCCCACATGCATCACTCAGGCCAGCGGGTTGGATGGAAGGCACGACTGACTCTTTCTGCTCCTCCCCTCCTACGGAGCGTCCATAATCAAGTTTGTTCTGGCAACTGAAGCAAGCAGGTGAAACGAAGCTGAAGAAGACGTCTGTCCACAGCTTGTCAGACTCATTTGCCAGGCAGAGGACAAGTCCATATAACACAGGACTTAAGAATACAGCAGCCAGGTTCACTTCCTCCTCGGGGCCATAGGTTCCACAGCAAGAACCAATGCCTCCACAGCAACATTCTACAATCTCTGAATTACATGAGCCACCTCAAATTTCCCTTTCTCAGTGGGCCAAACCTGTGCACAACAAGCCAGGTAAGCATCTCTTGGAAGAGCATACCTCATTCATGCTGTGTGGGTTCCTGCTGCAAATGATATTATTGACCCAGAATTCAGTTTCTTAAATTAGACTGTGGCCTTTGACTCTATTGTCCTACAATACTGTCCTGTGGTTGTGAATTTAATGACATGAACCAAATAATCTGACCACCTTCTGATACAGGGAAGATCATCCTACCTGTCTCCAAGAAGGCGGCTTGGCTGGGTTCAGTAGATTATAAAACAAGAGGCTGGTAAATTTGGCATTCATTAGTGAGCATGAGTTGGGAAAGATTGTTGGATGTTGTGTGTTCCTTATTTAGTAGTAAAATGTGTGTAGGTAAAAAAAAAAAAGTTAAGGAAGAACATCAACCAGTGGTCCAACCCCAGCTTCAAGGCCTAATAATCACATCGATGACCATCACAGCATATGACACTGGTGCAGTAGTGGCACTTTTATCTTGGGGGGGTAATCAACAGCTACCTAATTGGATTTAAAGCCCACTCCGTGGGAGGAAACTCATGTATGGTACTGTAAACCTAGTCAAATACACATATCTAGAGAGGTCATAGAGAAAATCCCTAGGCTGTCACATCCCTAGACAAATGTAATTTCTTACTATGTGAAAATATGAATCCTTAAATTTACAGACAAGTACCCAGTCACTATCCATTAAAGAAGCTTCTTTTGCAACAGACAGACTATTACAGAGTTCCACACCTGGTCATACACAGAAATTGTGAATTGCCCAAGCCTAAGTGGCTCTCTATACCTCTTGCTTCTGGGACCCTATGTAGGTTCTCATATGAACCTACAGAAATGGTCTTAGCATACACAAGAGTCATGCAAACTCACGAAGACAAAACCCAGCACAGAGCTGCAGAAATAAACAGCAGGCCCCAATCTTAGTTGAAGAATTATTGGCAGCCGATTACTGCTGGGTGAAGAAAAGTTGATCTTCTTAAAGGGAGGGACTCTAGATAGGCTGACTAGACCTCAGTGGATGAACTTGCACTGAGGGACACCTAGAGACACCAACTTGACATGATAGGCCTTAATATAAATGACAGAATGTATGAATTTCGGTGGGGATGGGGGGTATGAGTGGGTGCCAGTGGGGAAGGGGGTGTAAAGTTGATTATGATGTTCTATATGAAATATACAAAAATTCAGTAAAAAATTTTTTTAAAAGAAAGTGCAGAAGAGCAGCCTTTCTGCCTTGTCTTCCTAGCATCTTCTGTGTCCTGATATGAGGAAACAGTGAGAGGGCAGCACTGTAGATGTAGGAGGTAGAGTTCTTTGGGGCCATGGCCTCCCTGCTACTCTTGCAACAAGAACTCAATAGCAGATAGAACAGCCACCACCACAGCTCATCCTGACACCAGATCCAACTACTTTATCTTTGAGGATGAGTTGTGATGTAATTGGTCCTTAGCAACAGCTAACTTGAAGTAAGGGTACCATGTTCACTCAATTGGGGGAACTAGGCCTGCTGGATGCTACTTTCTTCCTCTTTTCTGTACTTCATTAAAATTCTGTTTCACGATTGTGTATTTAAGGATATCCCTGAAGAAGCCCTGAAAGATACCCAGAATGTGAAGGCTGCCTTTCAAAAATTTGTCTGAAAGTTCACAGCCCAGGCTGAATTGCCCCACACACATGAAGGCTGTCTAAGAGGGAAAACCTCTCTGGGATTCTATGCGAAAGATTTCTGTAGCCAGTAGCTCGGGCATTACTTACTGTTTGTTTTAGACTCGTAATAACCAAGTTGGTGCCTTATAGCTGAGCCACCTTTTTATACTTCATAGTGGAGCGCTTTGGAAGGGAAGAAGTATCTTTGTCCAACCAGGAAATAAAGAGTTTGGCATTTATATAGCTGAATGGAGGGTCTGATCCAAAACAGTGGAGAAGAAGCAAGTTCAATGCAATTTATTTGGGTTCTTTGGGGTTCAGAGATTTAGTATGGTATTATAATGCCTGGAGAGTATCCATTAAATTCTTATTGTCTCATTTGCTGCCTCTTCTGCCCATTCACAGATGGTTTTAATCTATGCTTACTGCCCTCCTATCCCTGAGTTATGCTTTCTGAGTTCCAGTGTGCTGTAGCAAAGTCTTTCTTTTACTGTAATTAAGGAGAAATAATTGTTCCTGTTTCCAGAACTTCACAACCTAGGACCTATTTGAAAATGTTCATTGGTTCCTTTGGTGTCATCAGACCTGAAGCAGTGTTTCCCAGCTTCATCTCTCTACTCCTCATAGAAAAGTAGCTTGCAGGAGTAAGGTCTTGGAACCTTGGCCAGATGGCATGGTCCTCCAGCCTGTAGCAGCAGAGAAAGGCAGGTCTGGCATCTGCTATGTATGAGGCATCCTTGAGAAGCACAGAATCTTGAAGATCCAAGTCCCTAGAAACCAGCGTAAGATCCAAAGAGATGAACCTGCAGACTCGGTCAAAGGAGCCAGTAGGTTTGGAACCTAGGCAGAGTGAGAACCCCTCTGACAAGTGAGTTCCTCTCCAGAATCTGGAGGTGAGACTGAGGGAGCAATAAAATGAGTGGCTCAGGTGTTCTGAATAGAGACTTCCTTTCTGAGGAAAGGAAGTATCACCAGGGTAGGGATAAAAGCTGGAGCCAATGTCTACAAGCAAGCAGGCTAACAATCATCCCTTTCAGGTAGGCTAAGTCCTCTACTGAGGATCCTAAACAATTAACTACACACTTGAGCCACTACAGGTTTAATGAATAGATAAAATACTTTCAAACATAGAAGTTATTTCTTTAAATAGGAACAAGTTGTCCCCCATACACACATATATTGAGATGGTGATAAGAATGTTAAAGAAAAATTCAGAAAGGGATAAAGTTCAATGGTTCTGCAACCATGCAAGTGGAGATTTGATTTTGTGTGTTCAGATGTGTGCACATGTGTGTATGTATGATGAAGCCAGAGTACAGTCTTGGTGGTATTCCTCAGATGCTGTCCACTGTTTGTTTGTTTTAGGCAGGGTCTCCCACTGAACCTAAAGGTTATCAAGTAGGTTATGCTGGTTTGTCAGCAAGCGCCAGGAATCCACCTGTCTCTGCCTCCTGGCTATTTTATTTTTATAGATTTTCTTACCATTCTTGTATATATACATATAATAGTTGAAGGCATTTTGTTTTTTGCTTTGTTCACAATAGTGATATCATAAACATTTTTCTGCTGCCACATAACCCCAGTAATTGAACTCTTTAATGGTTGCAGGATAGAGCATCCTAAGGAAGTTCCATGATTCACTAGACAGTATTTCTGCTGTATTCTTGGGTTCTTTCCAGTAATTTTGTTTGTTTTGTTGTGCCCATTATAAGACTCTTATCGTAATTGTGTGCATACATTTCTGTTCCTTTTGAATTATTCCCAGAAGTAAAATTGCTATAGCAGAGGTTATGGACTTCTTTATGGCTCTTTTTATATAGTGCCATATTGCCTTGCAAAAAGTGCCACCTTGCACAGACTTGCATGAGCCACACTGCAATTCAGGCAGCATTTTTCTTCCATTTTTTCATATTTTATAGATACAAAGTGATAAATTCATGTTTATTTCAATTCCTTTCATTACTGAAAGAAATATTTTCCATATGTTTTAATTTTATTCTGATATAATCGTTTTTCATGGCCTCTGCCTACTCCTTTAGTAGAGGCTTGGTTTTCTTCCAAATATCAATGAGATATAAACCTTTTCTCACAGTGATACACAGCCTTTGTGTAGGCTATTAAATGTTGCTGTTTCCATTTTTCTGATGTTCATTGATTTGGGTACAGTCATTTCTGCCTTTTATTTCCTTTGAATGTGTGTGTTACTTCAAAGCATGGGTATTAGGTCAGTAAAGGATACAGAGTCTCCTATCACATTTTAGTTGTCCTAGAATTTAATTTTAAAATTGAATATTTAACTCTCTTGTCATCCATAATCTTATATTCTTATCTCATTGTGTTCCTGTGGCTCTTACAGAGTACTTTTCTGGTTGGCTATCCACATATGAGAGAGATAGACTTAATAATCCTGCCTTTCTGTTGTACTGGGAAAATGCCTTATCATATACTGTATTTCATGTTGTGAGATCTGCGTGTGGACTGCCTCTGTGTGCTGCACTCTTCCTTGTGAATCCGTAGCACAGTGAATGGATTAGTTTTGCTTCACAGCATTTGTTAAAACTCAGTCCCTTTTCATAACAAAAATTTCCTACTGTTTATATTTCCATATTAATTTTATTAACAATTTTATTAAAATCTAAAATACCCTATTAATTCTAAATTAAACCTACACTAAATCTATAATTGAAATTTAGAAGAATCAAAAGTTACAAATAATACTATTCCCATTTTCTGCACCAAAGTATAGCTTCTCATTTCGTCAAATCAGATCTTACTTTAGCCAGTAGTCTCTTGTTTCTTTTTAAAGGTTCCATTCACCCAAGTAAACTACATTTTGTAGCAATCATGAGTCAAGTCTTTCATGATGAAATAATTGAACTGAATCTACTAGGTTACCTATTTTAGTTTATTCCTGCTGTTAGGTTCCATTGTTCTGCACTTGCAAGGCACTATTATTATTAGCTATCACCTCTATCTAGGGAAAGTCAAAACTCCTGGGTTGTGTGAAAGCCTCTACCTTTTCCTATGATCTCCTAGAGTGACCTCTTTCCTTCTTTGATGGCCTAAGAGTGGAACAGAAGTGGAATATGCAAGGAAGAAAACATGAAAGCAAACACATCAGAAATAGTCACACCCTAAAGGACCTTCCAGGAGGATGGCTCCTGAAGTTTGACGGGTCACATTAGATTCATCAAGAAGCTATCCTGGGGCCTTGGAATGCTTCTTTGAGCCTAGGATCCCAAAATGGAACCAAGGGTTCCAGGTCATAAAACGAGATGATTTAGAGATCTAACCATCTTGAAGCATGAATTTGTGGCTGGATGGAAGGTAAGTCCTCTTCCCCCTTAGCTGTGATATCTCCCTTACCTTCTCAGAAGGTAGTGTTCTCTGGGAACTACAAAAAATGTCAGTGATGAAAACTGATCTTGAAATTACAGGCGAGATGGTTGAGCTAATGATCTAGTGGAGCATTCTTCTGTGGTCATAGAATCAGGGCCTTTTGACAGTTTCCCTAGTGCTTCTGAAGAGTGTCCTTCTGCCAGGGATGCCACTCATGGCAGGCATAAGATTGCTATCCCAAGAAAGTCTCATAGCCTTCAGGTCTGGACACTACCCCATGCACATATCTTCCATGTATCTTTCCTGAAATATTTTTCCAGGATTCATATCAAAAGAAAGCATCAGGAGAAATTGTGCTAAGCCTCAAGGTTAGATCTCAACTCACACCTTCAAGTCAATTGTGGGAAGTTTCTTAAATTTTCTATGAATCTTGTTTCTGGTCTGCAAAAATGGAGACTCAAGGGCCACAGCCTCTGATTGTTTCATCCTCCAGTTTGGAAATATTTATTGTCTGCTATGTGTCTGGTACTGATAAAAAATGACACTGAAATGACAAAGAACACAGCATTTTATTCTAAAGACTCCTGGAGCTTAATGTATTCTAAGGGAAGGAGGAATAGATACATAGCTTTAACCTCTCAATTCAATAATAAATAATAAAGCAGAAGAATATGACTGTGTCTATAGCTTCAGTTGTTGACTTGACACACCTAGGAAGAAAGAACTTCAATTGGGGAATTTCCTCTATTGGATTGGCCTGTGGGCATGTCTGTGAGATATTTTCTCAATTGTTGGTGTTGGAGGGCCCAGCCCACTGTAGATGGTACCACCTCTGGGCAGGTGGATCTGGGTTATATAAGGCAGACTAAGCACAGGCCAGAGGAGCAAGCCAGTAAGCAGAGTTCCTCCTTGACCTCTGCTGTGGTTTCTGCTTCCAGGTTCCCATCTGGCTTCCCTCAAAGATGGACTGTGATATGGAAATGTAAGCCAAATAAACCCATTCCTCCCCAAGTTGGTTTTGGTCAGTGTTTTATCACAGCAATAGAAAAGAACAAGAACAGTGATAGAGTAAGAGTGCCTGTGCTTTTGTACAATGATTAGAGAGTTCTCAAATAAGACATTTGATTGTATAAATGAATACAAAATAGAAATTGGTTGTGAGAACATTGAAAGATGCATATTGTGGTCAGAGGGAAACACACACTTGCAGGAGCAAGCTTCTCTAAAAACTACAGGACAGCAAGTGAGGCTGAAGTAGAAGTGAGAGGGAACATGCCACTAATAGACGAAGCTGGAGAGTGTGAGGGAACCAGCTCAGGTAGGGCAAGGTTTAGCGTCTTACACTCAGTGGGCCCAATTCGGCCTGTGGCCTATTTATGCTTAACCTACTAGGGTAAGAACAGTTTCTAAATTTTGGTCAGGTTCAAGTATGTGGTGTGGGGTTAATAAGACAGAGATCACAAAGCATCTTAAAGAAAATTTGCTGATCCTGATGGAGAGAGCTAGAAGCTGCAGTGAGGGCGTCTTTGTTGATTGGAGCCACTGGAGTGTTTGTAGCGAGAAATCAAAGTGATATGGTTTCCCTCTGTGAGGGGTGGTTCCGGCTGCCTCATTAGCCCACAGCATAGCAGGAGGAAGAAGCCACCCTGGAAGCATAATTCAGAGGTTGGTTCCATATTTCCCATGAGACATGAACAGTCTCATGGCCTAGGCTGGTAGCAGTGGGCCACTGAGTGACTGCACGCAGAATGTATTTTAAAGGTGCCACCAAAAGCTGATTGGATTAATGGGATGTGAGACAAAAACAGAAATAAAGGATGATTCCAAGATGTTTAGTCTGCTCACATCCCCCGATGTCAAGGAAACCAAATGAGAAAATGATCCTTTCTGCCCCAGGGCTTAACTCCTACATTCATCCACTATGTTGCAGTCTGACTTCCCTTCCTAAGCTTGGCTATAACACTATCCTTTGAGAAAACCTCCACAGTTGCTATCTGTGGAACTGTGAGTCAGCCATCCTTAGCCCTGCATAGCCTGACTACCCTCTTCCTGCATCCCAACTTGGACCACATGTTCCTGTTCACCAACCCGAAGCTAATAAATGCCTATGAGTCCTCAAGTGCAAATTATACCTTCCACTTCCAAGCCATGATCTTCCTGTGTGGGTTCCTCTTTTTTACCATCTGTACATGTCAACAGTCTGTGGTAATCTTTTCAATAGCCCTGTTCATTAACACACACTTGATCCAGTTCTTTACTATGCATCCTGTTTCCACGTATAACATTTTTTTACCTAAATCTTATCTCCTCTACCAAACTACAGAAAAAGCAATAGTGTGATGTATGATTAAATACCTTTGTCTTTTGTTAAGTCCCAAGTCTGCAATTGGGTCTTGAGTCTGACCTCGTTGTTGAATCTTTGTCAGTTTCCATGGCTGTAATGGGGGAGATTACCATTGTCATTTTACAGTACTAATTAAGATAAAATGAGATGAGATACTTCATGTTTACAACTCAGTATTCTGTGCCTGCCGTAGGACTTGAGCTCATTAGTTATATGAATGGTATTATCTGCCCTGTGAAAGGTACCACTGCATCGTCTTCTCAATGGTCCCCTGTGTACTCACTGTACACACAGTAGAAAAAGGAGGTTAATATCTGTCATTAACTCCACTGTGATACCTAAGGCAGGGTACCCTCCTTAAGTACAATACTCATCACAGATGAAATGGGAAATTCATTGCTGCCTTTCGATGTTGTCATGGGGATGGACTGTGATGGGATGCCAACTACCTGATGTGCTTGTACTTGGTGTATGTGCTCCATAGCAGCAGTCACCATGATGAGAATTATCAAAGGGTCTGCAGGAGCATGTCCTCTCCATCCTAGCATGGAAGATAGACATTCCTTTAAAACATGGTTCTCAGGGGCTGGAGAGATGGCTCCACATAATAGCACTGGCTGTTATTGCAGAGGGCCCAGGTTTGGGTCCTAGCACCCACATGACAGCTAACAATCATCTTTAGTTCCAGGATATATGAAATGTAGGTACACTCACATGTGAGCAAAAGACTCATACACATAAAATAGCAATCAACTAACCAACCAATCAATCAATAAAACAGTGGTTCTCAAAATGTGGTCCTTGGATTACCAACACCAATGTCATCTGGAGCTTATTAGAAATGCAGAGTCTAAAGCTCCATACCAAACCTACTGGAGCAAGCGCTCGGAAACAGGGACCAGGTGATTCTGATTTCCACTATCACCAACAAACCACTGCCTCAGAGAAGGGAGGAGCTGGAATATGAGGCTCCAGGGATCTGCAAAGCAACATTATATTCTCTTCTATGGACATTTGAGTTCCTTCATTTTTTTAGTGGCACCATAATGAAAGACACTAGGTCCCATGGATGTTTCTAGAAGTGCCAGAGAAGAGGAACATTCTAAGCTTCTCTATGCTACTGTTTAAGATCAGCAACTTATGACTTATTAAGATTACATAACTGATAGGAGCACAGAATAATTAGAAGGAGGGACCCCCAGTTAATAGCAAGGCATTTAAGTCAGTTCTTCATGTCTGCAGTCTGTACCCACAACATAAGCCATCAAGATCCTCAGTTAGGTTGTAGGGATTTAACCACACAGGAAAATCTCATATAGACTGACAAGATATGAAAATACTTAGTACATCTAATTTTAATATAAGGTGTTGACACATTAGTAAATACAGATACTGAAGTTAGTACAAAAGATTTAA
The DNA here is from genome assembly GCF_000622305.1 of Nannospalax galili. NCBI lineage: Eukaryota > Metazoa > Chordata > Mammalia > Rodentia > Spalacidae > Nannospalax > Nannospalax galili. Next base: position 1,051,404 of record NW_008344824.1, on the reverse strand, counting down.
TGAAATTTGGAAATACTGTGAAGAGCGTTATAATTCCTACATGGTTTTAAAGTCTGGAGAACACATATATCTCTATAGCTGTGGAGGGAAAAGCACAGCCACATTTATATTTAGTTATCAGCTTCTTTTCAATATGATACCACAGTTATCCTTTTTCTCTTCAGGCTCATTGTAGGACATGAAAAAAAAATCACTTTGACAGAGTGATTTGGATAATCCAAACAGTTTAAATGGAGTTATAGTTTATTATCCAGACCTTTGCTTCTCTGCCCACCACTGGCTTCTGGTCCTCTGTATTGCTCATTACCATGCTTAGAGGGGACAGGACCCACAGGGCAAAACCAAAAATGGCACTTTGGGTTGCCAGTTTGCAGTTCTGAATAAAACAGGGTACATTAAAGATGAACTATAGAAGCAAAATGCTATAGAATTTCTCTTGATAGGGGCCAGGAAAGGTGGTTCCATGGGTAAAGCACTTGTGCAAGCATAAGGACTTGGGTGTGATCCCCAACATCCACATAAAAGCCAGACTTAGCAGTGCACATCTGTAATCCCTGTGCTGGAGGATGGTCACAGCAAGATTGAAGGACTCTGTGGCCAGTCTATCTAGCCAGCTTCAGTGAGAGACCCTGTCTCCAAAATGAAGTGGAGAGTGATTAAGAAGGACAACTGACATTGACCTTGGCCTCCATGTGCACAAGCATGGGCAAGCACCTCCACACCACAACATGCATGTGTGCATGCCCTCCCCCCCACATACTATCTTGATAACTAATAATCTCTGACTTTTGAGTCTCTTTTGGCTCATGCTTAGGGAGGACAGGCTGTTCTCAAGTATCTTCTCTTAAAAAGATGCTTGATCAAAAACATTGTTGTCTGGGAATAGGTGAGCATGATGGTACAAAACGGACCAAAGAAAAGTTGGGGTTTTTCTAACTGTGCATATATTATTCACTTCAGCATAGCAGTGTGTGGATCAGATTGAGATAAAAGAACAGACACCAGGGGCTTGCTTTCCTTTGTGCTAGCTTACCTCCCACCTCCCTCTCTGGTGTGCAGGTAACCACTACTAAATAGCGAAATGGATATGAAAAGGGAGGCAGAGAGGACAACAGCATGGGTCTCCCAACTGAGGGATGTATTTCTGTAGGACTAGCTACCTTAGTAAAGTCCCAGATTTCAGAGCCTCCCTGGTTGGTGAGATCTGTGTAAAAAGGGCCATTTGAGTGAATGAGTAGAAAGGCCCAAGTTCACAGAAGAGAAAAAATGATTGCAAGACTCAGAATGCACACCTGTGCCTGCCCACCATGCTGTCCTTCTTCCACTGGGAATTATATCTGTATTATATCATGTTTCTCTCTTACTGTGATGCTTCTGAGAAGTTTCAAAGGAAGGTAAGAAGTGCCTCTCTCATTTACACACTTCCTGTAGAACAGCTCTGGGTTTCTCCTGGTCCTAAGCAGGGGCCATTTCTAAGAAGAGCAGCAGCACCAGCTGCCTTCTCCCAAGGGTACCGCATGGCTGTGCTCACATGTCTCCTTGTCAGGGAGACCCTTGCTTTTGGAATGAATCCCTTGGGAGTTTTGCCATGATTGTTTTTCTTGGAGCCTGCATCCCACAATTTTTGTGTTTCTTTGCTTCCAGAGAGGCCACAACTGGTATGTGCTAATAGTTTTCTTCCTCATTCCCACAGGCAGCGCAAGGGGGTAGCCACAGGACCCTGCTCTATGGTCATGCGATTCTCCTGAGGCATTCTTTCAGTGGAATGGTAAGCATACATGAATGACTGCTTTCATCATTTATGAGAAGGAAAAGATGAATGGGGCAGGATAGGCAGCCAGCAACCCCTGGTTAACACTGAGAGCAGTTTAGAATATAAATAATTCAGCCCGTTGCTGTCTTCCTATCATATCCCTAGATTCCAGCAGTTTGTTTGGTGCATGTCTGTACACATCCATTCCGTGAGGAAATGAGCCATGCTTGTTCTTTAACTAAGCCTAACTTTACCAAGTACAGTACTTTGACATACCAGATACTCAGTAAGCATTTGTTAAATGTGTGACTGATCAAACAAACCATGGAGTAACTGATTTCTTGAGCACACAAGTAAAATGAGTCAAATGGGATTTGTGTGACGTTTCTCCTCTTGTATATAGCTAAAGACATGGAATGATGTCCAGGGCCTTCAATCCTGGGGAAATTTGAAAATATTATGCTAATCTAGAGGCAGGAAGAAGATGATAGATGAGGCAATCACAGGAAATCGATCCAGAGTCTCACGAGTCAGAGATTTGAAACCATAATAATGAGAATGGTTATAACTCATCATTACTTTAAAAAACATGCAAATTTTTAATAAATATAACTTGCAAACTTGTAGATTACAGATGTTTTGTGAGGATTTATTAAGAATACTGTGATATCAATCAAGCATAATGTGAGCTGACTCCAATAACATTTGCCCTTGCTTCCTAAGTATACCATTCTCACTTGCTATCAGTGCAAGGAAAATATTTCCTTTTTCTAACTTTAATGGAAAGCTGATACTTTAATTCAAGAGTTGATTTACACCTGTATTCCATGCAAAGTTCTTCCCAAAGCTCAGACTCACGAATTGCCAGCAGCAGCTTCCCCTTAAATAATTTATTTGCTGCAGCATATTTTTTCTGAGCGCTGATGAGAGTTGACCTTTCAGACTGAACACTCATCTGCTTTAAGCCTTCATGGCAAAAGACAACAGAACTGGCCAACTGTGTCTGAGTACTGGGGAAGGGTTGAGTGGGGAAGCTATCTCCCTGACAGTCCCTGGAAATTAGAGGTGATTGCCTTTTAGAATCTATTGCCTATGGAATAGGGCAAATAAGACCCTAAGAAGTATTTTTCTAGATAGATACAATAAGTCTTCAAACATTGTGACTCATATTTCTTCAGACTCAGGCTAGTATCCTGGTAGAGATGTGAAGACTTACTTATCCTTAAGTTTACTCCTCTTAAAAAAAATTTCAGAGTTAACATGAATTCTACACTGGCTTAGGGAAGAAAACCTGTAAACATGAATTCTACA
>NW_008344824.1:1003897-1048227 GCF_000622305.1 Nannospalax galili | reverse complement strand
ATAATGCAAGGATTTTTCACCTGCTTGTAGAAAACAAGAAGTGCATCCCAGTGCTTGCCTGCCACCCACTCTACATCCAGCCAGTACCATGTGCCATAAGCAAAGAAGCCAGGGAAGAAGCCCCAGGTTTATTTCCCTTACTAAGCTGCTTTAAAAATCATTTTAAAAGTTTCACTTGCATATATGTTTCTGTAATATACAAAAAGGATCAATATTGTTTTGAGATTTTTGAAAACTTAAAGGAAGTGTTAAAAAGATAAATAAATGGAAGTAGGGGAGTCATCTGTGATTTTTCTAGCATTCTCCCTCGCTTTACTGTCCAAGCACAATTTCTGTTATCATTTCAGTACACTTCCTTTTCATTGTTTGTTACACCTTTAAGCTTTGTACACATGTTAGCTATATAGTTGTACTATTTTCATGACTTTTTAACTCAATATATAATAAAGTTACATGCTATTGCATATTTTAATCAGTATTCTTAACAACATACTATTCCATATAATAGAAGTTCCAGAGTTTATCTACCCTTCCTTGTACTGTTGGTCATTTATGTTTTGTTTATATTTTTCCCAATTTAAACATTTCTCAGAATGTCTTTGAACTAAAGCATATTTAATATTTCCAATTTATTTCCATATAGAGTCCAAAAAGTACTTGACCATTAGATAAGAACTTTGTTGAAGTTTTAAATGAATAACAAAAATATTTTCCCAAAGCATCACATCAGCTAACCTTCCAGTGTGTGAGAAGAATGAGCCCATTTTTTTTGTAAAATGAATGGGAAGTTAACTGGTGGTAGGGTGCCGTCACCTGGTGGAAGGATACAACTTCACTGGCATCTGCTCTTGTTTCACAGTATCTAACATGCTTGACCACATCAAGATCCCAGACAGATAAACTTGCCTTTGATGTAGGTCTGCGGGAGCATGCCACAGGTAAGCCGTCATTCCCAGGACTTCAGTCCAGTGGAGTCTTGGTGCTGAGGATATTTGAGAAGGGCTCCGAATATGTTACCTATTTGGAATTCCAAACCAACCAGCTCAAGAAGTAGTACTGATAAAATTTTGGAGGCTGAACCAAAGAAAGAATGTATGAAACACAAAAATGTAGAAACTAAGAGTAAGGAAATAGTGGTCCTTAAAACTTGAGTCTCAAAAACCATTTTTAAGGGTTTAGTACAGAAAATTGACAAATCATTCTTGAGAGCTAACGGTACAAAGTGACTGCTAAGACAAAAATTAAGATGACCTCAAAAGAGCTTTAGCAGTGGAGTATAATGTCCAGATTACAGAAGCAGACCTTTTGTGTTCTACAAACAAGCTGTTCCCAAAGCAGTTTCCTAAATGTCAGCGAGTGATACCCTCCAGCCTCATCTTTGATATTCCAATGCATTTCCTTTAATTATCATCTGCTGTATGTTTTTCTATAAATTTACTCAGGAGCGTAATTAAAATACTGTAGACAAAATATATTGTCTAAATCAAGAACCAGTTTGTTGCCATAAATACAACAAAAAGAAAACCATATTGTCAAATAACTGAGAAAATGATAGTAAATATAAAAAACTCCATACTAATTCCACACTTAAAACTTTTCCTGATAGAATTAGTTCAAACAGTGGTATTTTTTCTTAAATTTCACACTACATGATCCAATGTCACTTGTGTTCTACAAAGTATTATATACACTGGATAACACTGGCATTCTTTTTGTTTATGTGTGTGAATGGAGTAAAAGGTATTTGGTGGTGTATGCCTGTTATCCTAGTACTTCGGAGGCTAAGGAAGGAGGATCACTAGTTCAAGTTCAGCCTAAGCTACCTAGTAGACTTAAGGCCAACCTGAGCTATATAGCAAGGCCCTGTCAAGGTGAGTACTAAGAAAGCTCGTAGCCCCAATCCAGAAGTGAAGGACAAAATACTAGAATAACTATATACATATATTCAGAAAGTTGGATATCAAAGAAGGCATCAGTTCCCTGGGGGTTTATTCTGAAGACCAACAGAGGAGTGGACTTTGAAAAGAGACCTGTTTCACCTCATTGTAGGAAAGCACTTCGTAGTATCTGCACTTCACCAGCAGAGGAGCAGCTGGCCAGGGGATGGAGCATGCTCCCTATGACTGGAAACACTTGTGGACAATCTATCTGTCAAGGGCACTGTGTATGGAATTTGTGCTCCATTGTTTATTGTCAATTAGGAGTTTGGGTTGCAAGCAACAGAAACTGATTCAGATTTATTAAAACTGAGTAAGAGTCATTAGAAGGACACTGGGTAGAATATGCACTAAAACTAGAGCATAGAAATTAGCCAAGCTGTAGAAAGAGACATCAGGGAAGAAAAATAGCTTAGACTGAAGGGAACTTCAGGAAAGGCTATTTGGAATATAGTCTTTAACAGCATGACATTTTCCCCAAAATGGGAAGGGATGCCAATATTGGGTGAACAATGGAAAACAGAAGTCTATGCCATTATTCTAAAATGGGGTCAGTTTATCAGTTAAGGATTCAAATGATCTGATTTGGTAGGTGATACAGAAAGAATATAAAGTCCAAACCACATGTACCCGCTTTTTCTATGTCCCATATAGCGATGTCCTAGGAGTGCCCAAAGGTCATCCTTTCCCCATTTTCTCTCTCTCCTCCCCTTTGTACACAGCAAGAGCCTGGGCCTCTTATGGGTGCTTTTCCCTAAAAGAAGATTATATGTAAATTCTATTGGAGAATATTTGTTTTCAGTTGAAGTGTTTTCCTTGAAGTATAATTTCCTTTCAAGTGTTATCACCCTTTGCTAAAAGTTACAAATTGAGTGAAGAGTCACACTAAGAATGTCAGTTTGCCTCTGTGTCAGCCACTCTACTATTAGAATCTGCAATAAAAATGAAGGAAAATGACAGCAGATAAGATTGCTCTTTTCAGCAGATTTTCTTCTGGGTGTTTGAAATCAGAGTTGCTGGGAATTCTGTTGACAGGAGACCAGAAAACATATGACCTGGCCCTAGTTCAAACTGGATGATCAAGGCTATGTGTGGAGTAGAAAGTGTTGACTGGTTGTATCTTCAGGAGAATTTAGGGACTGAAATAATGTGTTGTTTCTTTCATGCTGCCCCCAACTCTGCTCACGCTCTTCTTGAGTCAGACTGGCTTGGTATTTGTGAAGAAGAACGCACTGACCTCTCTCACAAGATTCTGGGATAAGTTCTCTCGGGAAGGAGGGTCACATGGAGTCTGTACGGATAGAATTCTGGTTCCTTACCTGGCCGCACTGTGCATGTCCCTTAACCCAAAAACCTCTTCAGAGTTGTAAATAAGCAGGCTGCTCATTAGTTGAGTTGAATGGCTAGGGGAATATGTGAGGACAAATGTTAGAGGGAGTTTCTTCAAGTCTTAATTTTCCCCAACATACTAGGTAATAAATTCTTAGACTGAACAACTGGGTGATCACTCTTGATTTTGGTTGTTCAGTTGTTTCTGAATTCCTTTTAAGATTTTGTTTGTTTTTAGGACTTAGACATAAATTTTAAATTTTAGACTTATGAGAAAAGGAATATACAAAACATCATACACACATTGCAAGTGGTGGTATTGTTTTATTGATGCAGGGAGCGGCTCTGGCCCCAGGCTCCAGAGAACTGGAGATATGGCAGGAAAGCAATTCTCTCACTTCTTGTGTGTGTCTGTTTATGACACTCTCATGTTGGACACCCTGTCATGCCCACAGAGTTTATAAAGGATAGGGAGATCATGCCAGGCGTGGTGACATGCATGCCTTTAATACCAGTTATCAAGAGGCAGAGGCAGGCAGTTCTCTGTGAGATGGAGGCCAGCCTGGTCCACATAGTGACTTCCAGGTGGGCTGGAACTAGGGAGACCTTGTCCAAAACAAACAAAACAAAACAAAAAAAGGATAGGCAGATTATTTTCTGCTTCAAATGTAAAAGTCAGATTCTTTTGTCATATATTTCAGTCAAAAGTAATACCTATGCATAACTTAAGTAGGTAAACAGTATTTTGAAGTTTATTAAAGACATTGGTCTCCTGTCCTACTGCTTCCTGCCCCAGGTTCCTGCCTCAGGCACCTAGGTACCTAGATTCAACTCTTCTAGTATTGTTTGCTCTTTTATTTATATTTATATATGTGTGTATACATATATTCATACATATATACATATATATGCTGCCCTTTTGTTCTTTCCAGAGTAGATTTTATCTATCAATGTCCTAATAAAGCTTTAGCTCTTACACACCACTTTTCATTGACTTCTTTCCCTACATTTTTATTTATTTTTGTGTAAAACCAAATCACTACTTACATTGACATAACTATAGGTATCTGCAAATAATCCACATGATAATACTATGGTCAAGTTTATTTCATAATTTTTGGGGTTGCTTTATTTGTTTAGTTTTCTATGACCAAATCATGGATTCACTTCCCAACTTTCCCATAAATCTAAAAATGCCTCTGGATTGGATCCATTTATATGATCTCTTCTTTCAAGTTCGTCTTCCTGTAAATGTCTACCAGCATCCAGGAGTTTGCTTTGCCTCTTTCCCAGATTCTGTGCTTACTAGTTGCTCCCCTCCCCCACCACCCATGTTTTAGTTTACTCTTTCATTTTGGTGAAGCACACTCCCCACTAGCTTTTACCAGAAAGAACATATATGGGAGATTATCTGAAGGTTGGTTCATTGTAGCTTCATAGGTAATTCATAGTTTAATTCTGTATTTTGAAAACTTTTTCTTGGCTTCTTACAGTTTTCTTTTTACCTTGTGGTCTGGTTGTTGAGGCATGTACTATCTGATTACTAATGCTTTGGGTGTGACTTGCTTTTTTATTTTCTGAATACTATAAGATCTTTTTATTTAATCTAATATTTGAAATTCCAAAGCCTGTCTTGATAGGAATCCTTTCCGTTCTGCAGTCTCAGGAGGATGCATTGTAGGGTGAGTCTGGAGCCTTAGCTATGCCTGGGATTTTGTGTCTTTCCTATTTGAAAATGTTTTATCTTTCAACGTTAGAAAAGTTTTAGTAATGTTATTTCTTTGTTAATTCACTCTCTTCTTGTTTTTGTGGGACTCTGTAGATTGTCTCTATTTTTCCATGTTCCTTTTGGGAATATTTTTTCAACTTTATAACTATCTTGTTTCTCCTTTCTTCAGAGTCAAAGAGTAATTTTCTTTTTCCCTTAGAGAATTCTTCACAGTTATTTTCATAGCTGTTTCCCTAGTCTAACTTTTTCTTTCCTCTCTAAGGTTCTTATTCATAACAGTATGTAAAATTTTTGATCCCCTTGCTCTTTATTTTCTTGGCTTCCTACCCCCTCCCCCCCTTTATGGTTTTATTCTTGACATTCATGTTAGAGACTTTCCTCAAATTCCATGTGCTCCTTTGTCTTTGCTCATGTTAAGTGCAAGGTCATGAAAGCTGTTGGGAGACTGGTTTTATCTTGAAATGTACAGCCTCATTTTCAGATCATCTGTCAGAGATCTGGGCATGTAAGTGAAGAATCTCAAACCACAGTATCTTTTACCTTGATAGATTGGCTTCCCTAAAGGAGTAATCCTCAAATCTGAGAAGCAGTGAGACATTCAACTTTGAGTCTGGCATTCTAGGGAGAAGTAAGAGAAACAGAGGGAGAGGAGTTGGAGTGTTTCTAATTACATGGAAACTGTATCTGTCTTCAGAAGAACTCAACTTTCTTATTTGACAGTGTCTGATATTTTGAAGATCACCCTTGGTTTGCAATCCACTGATTACATTCCTGCTGTAGCTTGGAGGTCATCTACCTGTGTAGGATAGGATAAGGATCTGGGATTTAAATGTCCTTCAAGTCATTTAGCCAGTCTTCCTGTTTACACTCGGTCTTTATCTTCAACTCTAGAGATTTTTTTCTGAGGATCTATTAACAGCAGAATGGGCATGTTAAATTAGTGGCTTCTCTGTCATCTTACTCAAATTTTTGTGTTTTAGGTTTCTCTTGAATAAAAGCATCCTTTTTTCAAAAACTGTTTTTCTTCCTATAATTTTTTTGCCTGTTGTTTCAGGTAGTTTTTGTCCTTATAGGTTTGGGCCTTAAGAAAAAAATTCCCATTACTAATGTTTGAGCACATGTCATGAAAGGTAAAGAGCAAGAATAAAGGTGTTTAAAGATTCAGTAGTCAATGAAATCAATTACTCTCTATACCTTTTTGTAAGGACAGGGATTGAGACAGTCTCATATAACAGGCTGGCCTCAAACTCATTAAGCCAAGGATGACCTATCCTATATACTTTAAAACTACTCAGACTTTTATCCTTTCTGGCTTCCAAAAGTCTTTCCAAAATTGTGCCTCTCTGTCTTTAGGGAAAATGAAATGAAAGATGTAGTCAAGAGTATACATTAAGGCTGGAGACTTTGCTCAGCAGTTGAGAGCACTGGCTTTCTTGCAGAGGACCCGGGTTTGATTCCCAGCATCCACATGGTGGCTAATAACCATTGGTAACTCCAGTTCCAGGAGACCCAATACCCTCTTCTGACCTCTTCAGGCATTGCATGACATGAGTGCAGGCAATACACTCATACACATAAAATAATAATAAATAATAAATCAGTATTTTTAATGAATATGCATTAGCAAGCTGAGATGGTTATGGGTAAATAGAAATTGAAGTCAGTTTAGAGTATGAGTGGATGTGTGTGCATGCGTGCATGCGTACCTGTGTGTGTGTGTGTGTGTGTGTGTGTGTGTGTTCATCAGAAAGGACTATGGGGCAGAATTAGGAACACTGCCTTCCAGGACACAGCGACTAACTCAAGAAGCCTTCATGTAGGAGAAGCCTGTTGGTGGACCATACATCCTGCTTCCAAACAGAGATCTGAGGGAGAGAAAGTACGGATTGGCGATGACCTTATCCTCGTCAGTGTGTCCTCTGAAAGATACCTTGTAAGTACCCCCTGACATGGGCATTTTTTATTCTCAGAAGTCTCCCTTTAGAAATAGGTGACCACAGAAACTGAACAGCAGGTTAGGCAAGATGAGATATCTCTCACCAATGAGGTAACTATGGTGCCTGGAATTGAACTGTATTCCTTTTGGATTATTGTATTGTGTCCAGCAAACTCTACTAAAAGGCATTAACATTATGGTGCATTTATCATACTGTTTGGCTCTTGCCCAGTGGAGAACAACCCAGAAAAAATACAAAAAAAAAGAAAAAAAAAGCTTTTGTTGGAGAAGGAAAACAACTAAAAGGCTGGCAGTGCATCACAGAGGCTGACAGATGCAGGTGAAGTTTTTTCAGCAGGAGGTGGGGACCAGGAGACCTCTGCTCAGGGTGGGGATTGCGGAAGATAGAGAAATGTCAAAGATACGTGTTAAACTTCTAAACAGTTCCTCGGAGGGCCAATTCTGCCAGCAGGTTTCTCTTTGTATTTTCCAAATGTTGGAGTAATATTTTTTTTCCATCTGTGGGTTTTCTTATCCTACAGAGAATAGGCATTTTAGCTGCATAGATTCGGGGATCCAGCTGAGGTAGTGAGGTCAACACCTGTCTGCCACCATTGTAGCTGAATATTTCTTCTTCCCAGAATAAAGTGACCCACTTGGAAACTGCTTCTTTATTGGGTGGAGAAACCACCTACATATAGAAAGAGTCATAGGACAATGAGGCTGTTTAATCCTTGAAATTGTAGGTGAGCTTCTCTGTCAGGACTGGACTGGTGATTTAAAGACTATTTCACTTCTGTTTCCTCTGCAGCATCTCTCAATATCTAATGGTAACATACAAGTGGATGCCTCCTTTATGCAAACACTCTGGAATGTACATCCTACGTGTTCGGGAAGTAGCATTGAAGAAGGTGCGCCTTTAAAATGCAGTCAGCCCTAAGTGTGCCAGTCCCTCTGTGCTGTGTAGATTGACATTTTCTGCTCTTTCCCTGATCCTACCTGAATGTCTAGGTACACAGGTAGCATAATTTTAACTCTCCTTCATTTATTTCTCTGATGGTGGTATGGATTATTTTTCCATCCTGACTTTCCATGAGCATCCTTGACATTATTTTTTAGTGCTTTGGTGCCCATTATTCGTTTGTGATGATAAGGATTCAAGACTTGAATAAACACCTTCTCTCTCTAAGTTTTTATTATTAGTAGTAAATGTACCTTAGCAACTTCCATCTTAGAAGAGATAATTTGCCAGGAGGGTAATATGATTTCTGTTTCTTCTCCTGCCTCCCTCCATACTAGGAAGAGCTTCCTTTACAATAAAAAGTATATTTGCTCTTTGTTTTTTACTTATCTTTATGAATAAACACTTGAAATAATAAGTGAAGCCTTCTCAGTATTATATTTTTTTCTTTGGAATAAGGTCATCCAACTTTGTTCTCCTATTTCTTGGAGCCAAGCAAAGTCAAAGTCAATGCACGTTACAAGTTATGTAATAAACACACTGGCCTTGCCTCAGTCACAGGTAATACCACAGCCAAGCAGAATAATGAAATGCCAATGACCCAAGGGTGATTTCATTCAATTCTTGTACTTTACAGAGAGATCAGAATTTTTTAAAATAGTCATATCACAGGGCTTTAACCCTAATTTTCTGAGTATAGTAGTTTCAAACTTGGCATGCCCTTCTGTGCTATGATGTTTGAAAACAGAGGTGAAAAAGAGAGTTGTCAAGGTGATGCCTCAGTTTCAGAAAGCATTACAGTCAAGGTAAATAGTTGGGAAGTGATAAATTCTTAAATCTTTTGGTCACATATCAGAAGCCTTTAAAAAATTAGAATATGCTGAGGATGTAGATCAGTCAGTGGTAGAAGATTTGTCAAGCATGTAAAAGCCCTGGGTTCCATCAGAGGTACCATACACATATATACACGCAAAGCCAAAATTAACACAGTTTAGTCTATCTCAGTCTTTCCCTTCTATCAAGAATCGAGAAGCTCTGGCCAAAATCTTTCCCTGGAAAGTTTTCCTCCATCTTCATATTAAAATTTTCATCTTCATGTTAGAAATAAAATGATCTCATTCCCAACAGAGGGTTGGCAGAGCTTAATTAAGGAATGTTGAAAATAATGTCAAATGGTGCTCTTAGAAGTGCTGAGTGCCCTTGCAGGAATGTAGTCTGAACAGCTCATCACTTCAGTCGTCTGACCAGGTGGAAAATGCCCTCTCAGCATCCACTAGTGAGAAACCTACCCTGTCCTCAGGATGGGTCCTCCTTATGATGCTTTCTTCTTAACTATGACCCCCATTGATTTCAACTTAGGAAAGTTTTAATGTGCCAGCATTTCTCACATGAGTAGGATACTGATTGAAAAAAAACCTATAAAATGTTACTGGTGGACTCCTAATGGCGCATGGCCTCACCACAAAGGAGGATAAAGAGTTTAACCAAGAGTTTGATGACTGAGATTTTGAATTTTCTATGTAAAATGGCTACTAGGAATCTCCTAAAGTATGTTATTAATTGCTTAAATACAAAAAAATACACCCAGGCATATTAGTATGATTCATTAGCAGAATGTTGGAAAAATACTTTTGAACATTTGAGACACATTTAAGATAACCTTTCCTTGCCCAGGTTAAAAAGGAGATGGGTTCAGGAAGATCGTCCATTACTGGCAACACCATTTTCCCCCCTGGTGTTATTTTTCTTTGTTACTGTTTTAATCCAGCACCCAAAATAGTTTGAGACAGTTCCCCAAGTGATCTCTAATTATGTGATTTGAAAAGAAAAACTCCTAATACAGACATTGAACATATTAAGTCTAAAAGTCTCCTGAGAGCAGAGTAGCCTAAAGATTTTTTAATTCAGAGGAACAACAAATCCAATTTCTCTGTGCAAAACAAGCTCAAGCCAGGCCTCTCTCCTGCGACTATGCTCTTTGAGTTAATGCTCATAATTCACCTGAAGACTAATGGGTCATCATGTCCTTGAAGTTCATTGTTTCCTTTCAGTGTCTGAACTCCATGACTATTGAGATTCCTTTGTTCTGAAAGCTAAGTGCTTGTTCATAGCAGTTACTGCACATGTCCACCCAGGGATGCTCGGAGTAATTCTGGCTCCCAGTCTGTGCTGTAGAAGTACCATCCAGACTTGATATATGATTAACTGCATTTGAAAACTACTTCTAAAATAGCTCTTAAGAACAGATTGCTACTATCTCCTAAAACAACTCTTTTTTAAAAAAAACTTTTTTTAATTTTATACGTATGCGTGCATTACCTACATTTGTGTAACTGCACCTGTGTTACGCCCGCAGAGGTCAGAAGAGGGCATTAGATCCCTTGGAACTGGAGTTACGGATGATTGTTGGCCAATCATGTGGGTTCTGGGAATCAAACCCAGATCCTCTGTAAGAACAGAGAGTGCTCTTAACTGCTGAGCCATCTCCCCAAGGCCAAAACAGATTGAACAGATTACCACCCCTTTCCAATACCTTCTTCCCCGTGACCATAATTTGATTTGGACTCTGTCACAAAGTGAGATTGTAGGAATTTAGTATTGGTAATTTAGTATTGAATTATTAACATTCTAAGCAACTGGAAAATCCTTTTCTTTCTAACAGTTTTCCTTTTTTTAATAACAGTTGACACACTAGTTTCACCTTACATTTGATGTTGGCCTAGCTCATCTCTGAAGCGCTACTTAACTGTCAGTGTTTTGACTTTCTTGTCTTTCTTGCCTGAGGCCTGAACTCATCAAATATGTAATTTCCCAAAAGCACTTCTTCTGCTATTTTCTGGAACTGGCTCAGACCTGCATGAATTTACCCTCTTACCAGGGTTCTCTTTAAACTTTCTATCCTTTTATAGGATTCCTACTTGGTGGGCATGTGGTACGTCTTTTCCATGGTCATGATGAGTGTTTGACGATACCATCTACAGACCAGAATGATTCTCAGCATAGGTAAGCCAACAGCCTCATTCTTCTCTGTGCTGTCTCCAGTCTCAAGTGATTCATACTAAACAGTTTGCATTTTTAGTTAACTACAGGCAAACAGTGTAGGTGCTGCTCAGCTGGACCTACATCTAGTCACCAACTCGTTTGTAAAATAGGAATGGCAAGACAGTAGTATTTGCTCACAGAAAAAATGTTGCATGTGTACATATTTACTAAGCAAACAATTCTATAATGTATCCCAAGTCCTCCATTGTTTCTGATTGCTCCTGAGTCTAAGAAGCCTACACTAGCATGAACTGTAAATCAAAGCATTCATGTTAGTGAGGGAAATCAGTTATTCTAGCAAGGCTCTGTGTTTATGTAAGTTACTGCTGGGCTCCTGAAAGGTCTCTATTCCCTCCACTTTGTGTGCTAAGTAGTTAACTTGGAGTTGGTTGGTTTATTTTTTCTTGTTACCAACCAGCATATGTCAGGATCCAACAGGAGATGGATTTAGCAGGTGCCAAGGGCAGTAGTTAGAGGTACTTACTGAGATGATTTCTCTTTAGTGAACTAGCTGATTTCCCTTTAGTGAACTAGTTGATTTCCCTTTAGTGAACTAGTTGATTGCTTGATGAATGCTTATTAAAGATTCAAAATTATGGGGCTGGAGAGATGGCTCAGTGGTTAAGAGCACTGACTGCTCTTGGGAAAGACCCAGGTTCAAATCCCAGCACCTACATGGTGGCTAACAACCATCCATAGCTCCAGTTCCAGAGGATCCAGTGTCCTCTTCTGACCTCCTTGGACATTGCATGACATGGATGCACCTACCTACATTCAAGCAATACACTCATATACATAAAAATAATAAATAAGATTTAAAATAGTTGGCTACTAGGAATCTCCTAAAGTATGTTATTAATTGCTTAAATACAAAAAAATACACCCAGGCATATTAGTATGATTCATTAGCAGAATGTTGGAAAAATACTTTTGAACATTTGAGACACATTTAAGATAACCTTTCCTTGCCCAGGTTAAAAAGGAGATGGGTTCAGGAAGATCGTCCATTACTGGCAACACCATTTTCCCCCCTGGTGTTATTTTTCTTTGTTACTGTTTTAATCCAGCACCCAAAATAGTTTGAGACAGTTCCCCAAGTGATCTCTAATTATGTGATTTGAAAAGAAAAACTCCTAATACAGACATTGAACATATTAAGTCTAAAAGTCTCCTGAGAGCAGAGTAGCCTAAAGATTTTTTAATTCAGAGGAACAACAAATCCAATTTCTCTGTGCAAAACAAGCTCAAGCCAGGCCTCTCTCCTGCGACTATGCTCTTTGAGTTAATGCTCATAATTCACCTGAAGACTAATGGGTCATCATGTCCTTGAAGTTCATTGTTTCCTTTCAGTGTCTGAACTCCATGACTATTGAGATTCCTTTGTTCTGAAAGCTAAGTGCTTGTTCATAGCAGTTACTGCACATGTCCACCCAGGGATGCTCGGAGTAATTCTGGCTCCCAGTCTGTGCTGTAGAAGTACCATCCAGACTTGATATATGATTAACTGCATTTGAAAACTACTTCTAAAATAGCTCTTAAGAACAGATTGCTACTATCTCCTAAAACAACTCTTTTTTAAAAAAAACTTTTTTTAATTTTATACGTATGCGTGCATTACCTACATTTGTGTAACTGCACCTGTGTTACGCCCGCAGAGGTCAGAAGAGGGCATTAGATCCCTTGGAACTGGAGTTACGGATGATTGTTGGCCAATCATGTGGGTTCTGGGAATCAAACCCAGATCCTCTGTAAGAACAGAGAGTGCTCTTAACTGCTGAGCCATCTCCCCAAGGCCAAAACAGATTGAACAGATTACCACCCCTTTCCAATACCTTCTTCCCCGTGACCATAATTTGATTTGGACTCTGTCACAAAGTGAGATTGTAGGAATTTAGTATTGGTAATTTAGTATTGAATTATTAACATTCTAAGCAACTGGAAAATCCTTTTCTTTCTAACAGTTTTCCTTTTTTTAATAACAGTTGACACACTAGTTTCACCTTACATTTGATGTTGGCCTAGCTCATCTCTGAAGCGCTACTTAACTGTCAGTGTTTTGACTTTCTTGTCTTTCTTGCCTGAGGCCTGAACTCATCAAATATGTAATTTCCCAAAAGCACTTCTTCTGCTATTTTCTGGAACTGGCTCAGACCTGCATGAATTTACCCTCTTACCAGGGTTCTCTTTAAACTTTCTATCCTTTTATAGGATTCCTACTTGGTGGGCATGTGGTACGTCTTTTCCATGGTCATGATGAGTGTTTGACGATACCATCTACAGACCAGAATGATTCTCAGCATAGGTAAGCCAACAGCCTCATTCTTCTCTGTGCTGTCTCCAGTCTCAAGTGATTCATACTAAACAGTTTGCATTTTTAGTTAACTACAGGCAAACAGTGTAGGTGCTGCTCAGCTGGACCTACATCTAGTCACCAACTCGTTTGTAAAATAGGAATGGCAAGACAGTAGTATTTGCTCACAGAAAAAATGTTGCATGTGTACATATTTACTAAGCAAACAATTCTATAATGTATCCCAAGTCCTCCATTGTTTCTGATTGCTCCTGAGTCTAAGAAGCCTACACTAGCATGAACTGTAAATCAAAGCATTCATGTTAGTGAGGGAAATCAGTTATTCTAGCAAGGCTCTGTGTTTATGTAAGTTACTGCTGGGCTCCTGAAAGGTCTCTATTCCCTCCACTTTGTGTGCTAAGTAGTTAACTTGGAGTTGGTTGGTTTATTTTTTCTTGTTACCAACCAGCATATGTCAGGATCCAACAGGAGATGGATTTAGCAGGTGCCAAGGGCAGTAGTTAGAGGTACTTACTGAGATGATTTCTCTTTAGTGAACTAGCTGATTTCCCTTTAGTGAACTAGTTGATTTCCCTTTAGTGAACTAGTTGATTGCTTGATGAATGCTTATTAAAGATTCAAAATTATGGGGCTGGAGAGATGGCTCAGTGGTTAAGAGCACTGACTGCTCTTGGGAAAGACCCAGGTTCAAATCCCAGCACCTACATGGTGGCTAACAACCATCCATAGCTCCAGTTCCAGAGGATCCAGTGTCCTCTTCCGGCCTCTGCAAGTACTACTGCAAGGCAAAGATGCACTTACGTACACGCAGGCATAACACTCAACACATAAAATTTAAAAAAATCAAAAAAATTTTGTAAGATTCAAAACTATGAAAGGGAAAATATTAACCCAAATCTTAAACTTATACTAAATTGTTCTTTGATTTCTGCTTATCATCAAAGGAAGATGCCTAAAATGTTCAGTCCTATCACTGTAGAAGTCTTTTATGTTAAAAAGAAATCAATCCTTGATCCAAACTCAACTGAATTTGTGACAGCACTTTTTTGTGTCATTCCTGTAAGATCCTTTTCAATTATATTAATTTTACTTTATTCATGACATTGGAGACAAATCTTCACAATCTGAAGATCATCCCAGTTGGGTGTCTGCCGTTGATGGCACACTGACTGATTTCAGGTGGGAGCCTAGAAAACCAGAGCTGCTGGCCTTCCATCAGTTCCCATTGCTTATTTGATGTACTGAAGGACCCAGAAGCAGTGTGACTGAATGCATTACTGTGTATCTAGAATTTTCCACTGGCTATTTAAATCCCTTACAGTTCTCTCTCTTCCTATGTCCTCTGAATACCCACACATTAAACACAGATCTATATAAGTATCGTGATTTACTCTCTGCCTCTTTGGCCCTGGTCAGTAGCTGACAGTGATCTCTAAATGGGAAATTCAGTTGACCTGATTTTCCTTAGAATTAAGTATCATGGCCCTAAATATTGTCATGTCAGCCTATCCAGTTGCAGGATTTTTTGTTTTGTTTCATTTTTTTTTGCTTTTTTGTTGTTGTTGTTAAACAGTGAGGCTATGAAATGACTTGTTTGCTGCTGTTTTTATATCTTACTCTGCTACATTAAAGGGAAAGTTTTTAGGTAGCTAAAGAATTAGAATTTAGTGACAGAACTTTACAGTTATCTGTATGCAAGATGGAGCATTATAGAACTTCATGAGTTCTTTCTTTTCTATCCTATGCTACACTTGAGGGTAGTAAATCATTAAGTGCTTAAGTACACGCATGCCTCCATCTCTGTCATTAAAAATGACAGGAACATTAGAAACAGCCTAGTCTGAAACCACGCTAGATGAAGATGCTTGTCATTTGATAGGCATTCCTGTTAAGTGATCCAATAAGATCCTATCTAAAGGGAAAAGCAGGAAAAGTATTTGAAAAGAGTGAGATAGAGAGTGAGATGTTCCCCAAATAAACTCACTGAGGAGGGGATGCAGGCCGTCACTGAAATCTGAGCCAGAGGGGCCTGGCTGTGCCAGCTGCTCCAAGGCTTTGATAGATGTTTGGGGGAAAGAAACTTACCAATAAAGATGAGAAGACACATATCCCTTTCCTTTGCAAAGTAGCAGGAGAGGCTGAGACTGGGCAAGTAAGCAACTAGTGCGTACTTTGGAGCCTGAGTTGTTGTGACTCTTGGCAATCAGCAAAAGCAGAAAGACTGAATGAACGCCTTGGTATCACTTTATATCTAGTTTAAGTGGTAAGCTGCTTCATTACTTTTTGTTGTCAAAATAAAATCCTCAGAACTAGCCAGGATTGTCAGAAACATGGAAATCTGTTGCAGGGAAAGGAGAAAGGCAATAGAGAGCCAGATAAGAAACTCCAGGGGCCACTAAGGCACACTACAGTACTGACTCTCCAGAGGAAATCACAGTTCTTTCCCCTGAACCCTGAGAGTAGCCGGGCTTGATAGAAAGACTGACTGAGAATGGAAACTCAAGATCAACCATCTCACACTCTGAACTCTGATTCTTAGCTCTGCCTCTGGCTTGTCAAATACCCTGGGATAATTCACTTAACCTATCGGAGCTAAGGCAAAGCTGTCAGCCAAGCTTTCAAAAGCACCTCAGCTTTCCACCCACGCTACTCTTCTTCCTGCAATCACTTTAGAGAACAGGAACAAGTTGTTTCAACCCTGGTAACCTTATGAGATTAAACAGATCAAGCTGCCAGAATGTCTCAGGTAGGAAAAACAGACCTTTAAGAATCCTTCAGAAATTGGACATAGATAGTCCTCTCTTGCCAGCTCCGGCTTACTTTTGACACAAGGTGGTTCACTTCGTCTCTACTTGAAGTACTTGTTCAGCCTTTGCTGAGGGTAGAGAAGCCCAGGTAAACATCTCAGTAGGATTTTGTGAGCGGTAAAGTCAATACACTAGTATTTGCATTCTAGGCCTTGTAGACAAACAGCTAGGGAAGTGGAGCTCTAAAATAGTATAGGATTGCTTTCCTGAGTGATTAAATATTTCCTGATAGCATGTGCATTTAAAACAAGATTTATAAATGTCTTCTATCATCCTGTCTTCAAAAAGTAACTATGGTTAACATTCTATTTCATTGTATTCTTGTGCCCTTAATATATTTTACTCTATGCATGTTTATAAATATCTATGTTTAAACAAAGTTGGGATAAACTTGTATTTCATAGTGCTTTGTATACCCCTGAGCATCCTTTTTAAACATACTATTTAAAACCACACTGAATCTTTATATCCCCAAATCTAACAACCCTTATTAGACCCATTTTACAGATGGGAAAACTGAAGAATAGAGAATTAACAGATCCTTCCCAAGGTTATAGTACTAACAGATCCAAATTCAGGTATCTCTCATTTTAAATGCATCTTTTGAACTAATTCAAGCCATTTCACCATATTGGGAAAAAAATCTATTACTTTTTCATCTCTATTGAATATTCTAAAAATCTTCTGAAGATATAGAAAAACTTATGATATAGAAAAACAATCTGTGGTTTAAGTTGGATGTGAAGGTGGTTAATTCAAATATACTTAAATGCCAGGTGTTGTGGCTCACATCTTTAATCCCAGCACTAAGTACTCAGGAGGCAGAGGTTAGCAGATCTCTGTGAGATCAAGGCCAGGTCGGTCTACATAGTGAGTTTCAGGTCAGTCGAGGCTACAGGGAGACACTGTCTCTAAAAAAAAAAGGAAACTCAAATGCAATTAGATGATCAGTCCTGGTTAAAAGTCTCAAGACTTTTTAAAAGGTGGCTAGATTGAGTACACTAGCTAATCTGGAAACTGCTGTTTTCAATACATGCTCTTAAAGTATGGTAGCTGAGGAAATGGCTCAGGGTTACAGCACTTACTCTGTACACATGAGAGTCTGAGTTTGAATCTCTGGTATCCACATAAAAAGCTGGGCATTGCAACATACACCTGTAACCCCGGCACTGAGAGGTAGACAGATGGATCCTAAGAACTCAGTGGCCAGTCACCTGAAACTGTGCACTTCAGCTTCAGTGAGAGACCCTGTCTCAAAGAAAGAAGGCAGAGAATGATAGAAAAATACAACCAATGACCTCCTCTATCACTACACACATGGGCACATGCATGCATGCACCACACAACACACCACACACACTAAATTAATTTAAAATGTGGTAATTTAATTCCCATAACTGGTTATCTATTAGGTTGATTCCCAATGCACAGATTAAAAGAGTGAGACTTTGCTAATCTTTAGACACTAATGGATGACAGTTCATGAAATAACTAATAAATATGCCTCAAAACTATCATAGGAGAACAAGGGAAAACTTGGAAACTCTAAGAGGTCAGAGTAAAGAGGAGAAACCTAGCAACTTATATACTATCTTAGATCAGGCCCTGGAACATGAAAACAAAGGAAATTTTTGTATGAAATATGAATAAAGTCTTGAGTGTGATTGGTAATAATATACTAACATTGGTTTTTCACTTTGGGCAGATGTAACTTGATGATGCAAGATGGTAGCATTAAGGAAATCTGAGCGACGCTAGACTACGGGCTGTCTTAGCAATTGTTTTGTGAATCTAAAATTATTCCAAAAATAAAAAATACTTATCAGCATATTAGAAGGTATCCTTAAGCAGTCAAGAAAGAAACAGTACAGTAACAGAAGCATGAAAATACAGCAGCTGGGGACACAGTTTTTTTCCCAAGCTTCCTAGAACAAAGACAAGGAGTCCACACTGCATTGCATATGTGTTCTAAAATAGAAATCAATTTAATATAATATAAATTATATATCTATATATCTTAAATGGAAAGACTTGGAGCATTCTTGTTGGTGACATGGGGTGTGACTGAGCTATTTTGCTCCTGATGTAGAAATGGAGACATTTGTCCCTTCTTTCCATTGTACCCCTTATGATCCATGAGTGTCCATAGTTTGCATATAGCATGCAGTTCCCTCACCTTATATAGGTTTTATTCATCCAAAAAATGAGACAAGAAACCACCCAGTCCTACTTTTGAGTCTTGTTGGGTTCTGTAGATTTGGAAGACTGTGGACAAACAGCTGGTGTGGTGCTGATCTACTACTCTGCTCACAGGAGGGTGTTCTATGAGGCTGGAGGAGCTGGGATAAGAGCCAGGTCTCTGTGGAGAGTGGAGCCCCTTCAGATAAGGTAATGCATAGTCCAAGTGGTGCCATTTTCAAGGGTGGTTGATGTTCCAAAACAGTCTATTCTCTTATATGTTTCATTTGCTTCACATCATGGGGCAAACTTTCAAAAGTCCATGATCAAAAGCTAAATTCTGAAATTCTTATGGCTTTGATTACAAGAAAGGACAACACAGACATAGACACACGCAGACACACAGACCCAGACTCTCTCTCTCTCTCTCTCTCTCTCTCTCTCTCTCTCTCCCTCCAGATTTCTAGGGCCCCTCTTTTAACTTCTGAACTTAGATGGTCTCCTGCTCTTGCAGTGCCTGAGTAGGTAAAGGTAAGCTCTGACATTATCACTGAACGCTGTTGGAGTTCTTCTATTTTCTTAAGCAAATTCTCTGGAACCCCTCTCAGTTTATGTCTTGACTCTAGTATAAAGTTAGCTTTAAATGACAAGCACAGACAGGTAGTCATGATGACGTTTAGTAAGAGATATTCAAACTTCACATAGGTTTGAAGAAAACATTTGCTAGAACTTTGAAACAGTAATATAAGTAGGTGGAAGGAACAAAGGCTGACTTTCCAACTATGAGCTTGAGTAACAGCTTGCTGAAGCTTGAGTGACATGTCCCTTAAACTCCAAATACTGAAGGCCATCTGGATGAGAGCAGGTCCCTTCATTTGCTGGGATGATGGATAAGTTAGGCAAGAGCTAAGCAGCTAGTAGTGAAAGAGAAGGGAATAAGCATCGCCACTGATTCTCCATCCTTCTCCCTAGCACTCAAGTCAGTGTGTTCCCCTGAACACGAGTCCAAAGGAACAGTCTGTCTTGTGAAGGACATGGGCCTCAAAGAGGGTCTACTGGAGAAGAGAAGAAAATACTGGAACATCTCCTGTACTTCTCTCTTCAACCTCATTGAAATAGTTTATTTAGAAGCTGTTTGAAACTGCTGATTTAGAGACTATTACCTTTGTATAACTGGAAAAGTATATGGCAAAAATGTGAAAGAAATACTGGTGTTAAGGAGCACCAACTTGTTAACTGTCTGGGTACTTCTTGCTTAATGGACCTTTCAAAAAAGTCAGAGTAGATGTGTACATACAGTTCTAGCTATAGTTGTTTGTTATATCAGAGACCCACATGTAAGGAACTTAGGTCTTTTATCACTGTGGTTTAGAGTCTCTGGTGTTCCTAAGGATTGGAAAAGTGGAAAACGATTTTACAATTTTACACATGTATCTCATCCTAACTTAAAAGATAAATTTTGAGTTACTGGTGATTCCATGGGTAATTTCTCACCTAATATTTACTATAACTTCTGTTATATGACAATCTCTTAGCAAAGGATCATGAAAAGATTGACATTCAACCTGGGATCTTCCTTATCTCAATTCTCTAATCCTTCTTTACTTTCTCCTCTAAAATGTGTCTCCTTTGAACATAGCAGGATACCTGCTTCCTTACTGCCTTGATTATATCTGCTCCTAGCAACCGTAGCATGTATAGGTTGTAGGTTTGATTTTTGTTTTACTATTTCTCTTGAAGATAGGACCCTTTATGGTGGTAAAATATTTGAATTCAGATAATACAATGGAAAGACTGTGCTTTCCCAGAAATGTGTTTTCCTTGTAGAGCAGTTTTCCCAACATTTTGAGGTAATTCGCATCAAGATACATTGACAGAATGAAAAGAAAATGGAAACTCAAGACTTTCAGTCATAGTAAACCATGGTCCTGCCCTCATGATCATGGCCCTTGCCTTTAAGAGCGGTCAGAGGAAAGCACTGTGCTGAGTTGTAGACTGACAGGAAGTTGGTTTGTTCTCCCTTAATGATAAACTCCAGAGGGTGTAAGTCTGCTGATGGGTATAAGAAAGCACAGGGTGAATGCTGAAGAGGATTTATTTCTGTATAAATATGATTTCTCATCTGCCTTGGCCAGCTGGAGTGGCAGCAACATCAGGTGGGGCCAGGCTTTCCGACTCCGACATCTCACCACGGGCCACTACCTGGCCTTGACAGAGGACCAAGGCCTTCTTCTGCAAGACAGGGGAAAATCGGACACCAAGTCCACAGCCTTCTCCTTCCGAGCATCAAAGGTAAGGTACTCATGAAATCAACTTTGACTCTGCCCTATAAGTGAGATTTTTGAGACCTCTAGGTAAACTCTGATTGAAAAGAAAGGAGACTGAAACAAAATGAAATATGGACTTCTGATAATCATACCCTTTTGTCATTTGAGATGCATTCCTGGAGAGATATGTATGTTAAATGAAGGATAAAGTACATAAGAGGAGAGCAGAAACTCTTAGAAACACAGGATCATAAGAGTAGGCGATATTGCTCTGAAGCTAAAGGAAAATATAGCTGTTTAGTATATTCCACGTACTTTCTAATAACTTCTAAATTATGTGCTTTACCCTTGTAAAATGATGGTGGCAAGAGTTTGAGAGCTATATTTATTTAAAGAAAGGAGGTTATTTCATAAAGATTCAAAACCATAATTCTGACACATCATTATCTTATAGTTGTTTGTATGGTACGGTGCCTTCCATACCCTTTTCTGCTCTCTTAGCCTTGCCCATTCCATCCCCAACCTCCACTGAGAATGAATCCTAAGTTAACTCCAAGTAAAAACATTTTCCATTTGATGTGAAATAAACAACTGCTTTTTCAGGTCTCTAGTGTTCAGTCAGGTTTTGGTTCTGCCCAACTAAGAGCCAGATATAGCTGGAAAGCCAGAACTGCATGCTGAGCTAACTTCTGATGGACAGTTGGAATGTTCTGCACTTTACGACGGTTCTGGAAAGCTCATCCAAGCATAAGAATGGTCCAAAACAGATATATGCAGAGTTCTCAGAACGGCTGCTTTCCTCAGAGGACAGCTCAACCTTTCCTTTGGGCACTTCATCTCTCTAGCTCCATCCATGTTTGCTTTCTTCACAGAAATAGATTCTGATTTCAGCTCTCAGTATGATTTCAGTGACAGGTTATTTCTGTTTGTGTGGGACTAGGTATGAATTTGACAGCTGAATTTTGTATGGGACATCACTGCTTCCTGCTCATCAGAAGAGAACAGCTTTTCAGCATTGCCCCCTCTTTGTGGTTCTATAGTTCATTCATTAATGCAAAGAAGCTCTTTGGTATATGGTATATGAAACTCTTTGGATTTTATTTCTCATATAAGAATTAAGCTTTTTCCACATCTGTATTTCTTGCATTATAAAACATAAGCTTAGAGGCTGAAGAGATGGCTTAATGTTTAAAAATGAGTATTGCTCTTGCAAGAGAACCTGAGTTCAGTTCCCAGCACCCACATTAAGCTTACAAGCACCTGTAAATCCAGCTCTAGGAGGATCTGATGCCTCTGGCCTCCATGGACACCTGGACACAGATACATATACATACACATAATTTTTAATTGAATTCTTGTGTATTTCATACGGAATATCTCAATCTTCTTTTTAAAATGTGAGCATCCACTGAGACACGATGGTTCTTGTCTTTAATCCCAGCACTCAGGAGGCAGAAGCAGGGAGATATCTGTGAGATGGAGGCCAGCCTGGTAGAGATAGTGAGTTCCAGGCCAGCTGAGACTACAGGGAGATCCTGTCCCAAAAATCAAACAACAACAAAAAATGTGAGCTTCTTATCTGTTTCTTCTTAGACCCCTCAGATGTCACCTTCTATTTCTTGTGTGATGGCTTGCTGGCTACTTAAGTTCATTCTGGTTTTTTGAGCATATCTCTTTCCTGTTACCATCAGTCATTTTTTTCTCTTTTACTCAAGATTCCTAGCACAAGAAGGATTTTAAATTTAAATTTATGTCTATTTAGTAAACATTCTGGCCTCTCTGAAGAGGTTTAAGACAGTCCAACTTACTAAAAGAATCAAAAAAGAAAAGCAATAGAGCAGGTATAAGAACAGCAACAGGCAGGACCGCCTTCTCCCCAAGGGGTGGGTTATAGAATGAAGAGATCAGAGCAGATGGAGATGGAGGAAAGATGTGGGGAATGAGAAATGACCTTTCTGAGGATGCCTTTGGCCCTTTCCTATCTGAGCTCTCTGCCCCTTTGTTCCTCACCCCACTCTAGATGTGGGGTGAACAATGACTGCAAGCTCTGCTCGGTTTCACTTACAGCAAAGGAGTCAGGCAGCCTCCCGTGCAGCTGGCAGGATCCTGTTCCCAAAGAACCATTCGTCTCCATCCTTTCTTGGCTTAGTTTTGTGCAGTGTGGCTCAGCGATGAATCAGGGTCTCTGGGGGAAGGCAGAAAGGCTCAGCGTGCCTCAGGATCCTTACAAGACTACTTACAAGTGGTTTGGCACCACTTCTTGCCTCTGAGTGCATTTTATCTTCCAAGGACCCATTGCTTATCTCAAGTGCCTCCATTTCCAAGCACATGGAGGCAAGTATCCAATGGATAGGAAACCACAGTGGCACCATGGAGGCCAGCAGCATAGCAGAGCTGGAGTCCCCCTGTTAGATGTTTTAAATAACTCCCAGTTCCTTAGCCCAGTTACCTTCATTTCCATTTGAAAAGAATCAGAATTAAAATTACTTTGGCTCCATAGCAGGGCACATATGGCTGTGTTCCCACAGGAAATTGGGGCTCCCTTGGGATGTGGTGTGGGAGGAACATTTGGAATCTTAAACTGTTAAACTACACAAAAAACGGAGACCATGTGGGCAGCATACTGTTCTGCCATACACCATCCCAGTAGCTGTGGGGTCCACTGCTCTGCCATATGCCATCCCAGTAGCTGTGGGGGAAGAGACTGGAGATGCTCTGGTTTCTCTGGGCCTCCACAAGGCTCCTTAGTGAGGAACTAGTTGCCAGTGATCCGCCTTCACTGCACTTTGGTGTGCTTTTCCTCCCTGGACAGTACAGACAGTCTTCAGGAGCCAGAATGGGTGGTGCTCCCTGTCTTTGAACAGTACAAAGGCATAGATTCATCTTACAGCTCTTACCTGTTAGGTGTTTGGTGACAGAGCACACAGCAGACATTTCAGGATCTAGATATTGCCAAGGGAGTTGGGATGCCTCCATGGGAAGTCAGGCAGGAGGAGACAGTTAGTTAAGGGAAAGGTGTTGGGGAGAAGTTGGGGTCCTTACCTGACCTGTGCATGCTCAATACTTTGGTAACAGAAAAAAGGATCCTGGGAGAACTGGGCTTCAGACACATGCAATGGGGGGATGCTAATCTGTTTGGGCCTGAGTCAAATGATGGGCTTCCTACGCTCTCATTTGCTATCAGACTGTATTAGTCTGTGACAGCTATGACTACTGAATCAGGGACCATACAACAGCTGCCAGTATGTAACATCCTTAGCAAGCTGCCCTTACAAGAAAGGTGGCCATTACATGGCCCTGGGAATTTTGTGTGTGCTGAAAGATTGGGACATGAGCCAGATCTGATGACACAGGACTCATTCTTAGCTATTTGGAAGGTTGAGATAGGAGGTTCACAAGTTTAAGGCCTGCTTTGGCTACAGAGTGCTTTCAGGATCAGTCTAGTGAACTTAATAAAACTGTCTCAAAACAAAAAGTACAAAGAAGGCAGAGGACATAGCTCAACGGTACAGTACTTGCCTAGCATATGTAAGACACTAGGTTCAGTGTCCACTGTCACATATTAAAAAAAAAGAAAAGAAAGAACACTGGAATGTGACTCAGCCTTGATGAAGGGTGGTTGCATCCAAGTACCAGCTATAGTTAGGGTCTGGACCTGGCACTGATGGATCAAACTTGGGTCTTTGAGTAAGCTGTATAGAAACATGTAGAGTAATGAGCAGGATGTGACCTTGATTGAGGCTCCCCCAATCTTCACTTCATCAGGATAACTGAATCAAACTGGAGGTCCTAGTATGTACTGTTGCCTCTAAAATGTCATACCCCAACCTTATTCAGGAAGTGGCTTGTAGAGACATCACACAGCTTTAGCATAACCTAATTCTACTTTGACTTCCATCTGCTCTCGGGGAGACCCAGAAGATAGTTCTTAATCCATGTGTTCCTCATGTGCAGTCTGCTGTAATGAATCTTTCACATCATATGTCTGTCCGCCCTTCTACTGCATCTCCTATCAATTGCCCGTGATTCCCTTTGGCTCTAGCACACTAAATATTTATCAACCTTTGAAACATACTGTTTTTTTCTTGTGGCTAACCTTTTCCAATAATGTCCCTGACATCTGTACAAAACACCACTAGTATGAGGTCATTTTTGTACTTCTAGAAAAGTGTCACATGCAGCTTGCTTATGCATTTGTTACCTTCTCTTAGTTGACCCAGGATGATGACCCCTGAGATTTTTCTGTATTGCAGCATTTGTGTGTACTGTGTAGATACTACAGTTGAAAATGGTCTGCTGAAGGAATATATAAATGTGGTCATGCACTGAAATACATGGCAAAACCCATTTCAATCTAACCTCCATCATCGTCGTAGAAACATTCTGTCATCATTGTGTAATCATTTTGCTATCATCTCATCTCATCTCTGTGTACTCTCAATGAGAGAGATTCATTTTATTTTGAACATCTAAGTCAAATTGCTATGAATTTGACTTCACATCATATTCCACGGTCTTGACATTGCAAGGCCATTCCCTGCGGATTGTCAGATAATGTGATTTAATATTTACTCTGGCATGGCAAATGCCATTTAGATGTCATATTTCAATGTCAGCTTTTAGCATTGCATTCTTTTCGGGCAAAGTTGAATTAACAATGTTAAAGCAGGCCTTATTATGTGCAGCCATTTATTTTATAACCACTCTAGAAGTACTTTAAAAAAAAAACACTAATAATGATCATACCATAAGTCTTGAAATGACAGAGATAGAATCTCACATTTTGCCTGTTTCATTGTATAAGAGCATAGAACTATCACTATTGCCAATTACAGGAAATTTTTCCTCAGCAGCAAGGACATTACGTTCAATTTACAAAACATGTATCAAATAGCTGCTGTCTGCTAAGTACTGAGTTCTTGGCCAACTGTGATTGTTCTGTCTTTTACATGACCTTTAAATCAGCATCCCCAAACAAGTGGGCAGCTGGGCTCCTTGTAGATCAGTCTATGGATATAGCGGTGCTGAAGTGGTGTCTTCTCAGTGCCCTTACTTTCTCCGGCTACTTTTTTAATGGAGTTTTCAGTTGAGAGAGAGGGTGAAGACATGTCCAACCCATGGCCCCTGAGTCACACATGGCCAAGGATTGCTGTATAGCCCAACACAAAATCATAAACTTAAAATACCACAAGACTTTTGTGATTTTTTTTTTGTAACTGGATTGCACAGTTCTCAAGTGTGGCCTTTTTGATGACAATGTCCTGTCACAATGTCAAAAGATTGGACACACCTGGGAGACCATGGGAAGTCAGACAAGAGGAGAAAAACATGAACAATGAGATCCAAATGTCTAGAGACAACACCACCTACTGCAGTTTCACTTTTAACAACTACAAAGGATTTAACATTTTTAAACAGATATGGTTTCCCAAGTCTTTGTTGTTCAAAGTGAGCCACATAGAGGCAGTCAAGAAAAGCCTGGGGTTGTGAAGTAGGAGAAAGCTGGATTTGAACCCTGGCACTGCCATTTGCTGTTCAACTTCAATATCTCCTTTTATGAAAACAGGGCAAAAGAAGTGTATTTTGAAGAATTATTTTGAGGATTAAACAAGTCTAGGAAGATAACCCTTGAAGCTGGTTTTTTGTTGTTGTTTTTTTCAATCCTGGGAGTTGGGTTGGTGACCTAGAGGTGGTATTATAGTAATGAAATGAAAAATGCAGACTTCTCAGGAAATGTTCCTTCCCTGATGAGGCAGATTAATCTGTCCCCAACACACTGTGAACAGCAGAAGGTCTTATTTGTTTTCCCACCCAACAGAGACTTTGCAGCCAGCCCAGGGCCCTCCAGGCTCTTTGTGTACAACAGGGTATGATGGTTTTTAAAGCAACATTAAGATACCAATTTCTAAATGAGTAATTCATGAGGGAATTACATTCTACATTATCCATGTAGAAATGACCCCAGAGTTGATTGATTCCTTTAAGTTTCTGGTGCTACAACTAGAAAGAAGTGGGATAACTTGAACTTTCTGAAATGCTCCCTCCCCCCAGCATCTGTTAATGTGCTCTATCTTCCCTTCTTTTCCACTGAAATATTTTCTATGCTTACAGTCTTTCTTGGAAAGATATCTTCACAACTTCTGTGGTTTACTTGTGTTACATAGTAACACAAACACTCTAATTAGTGTGAATTAGAACCTACTCTTCATACAGCATCCTCCTTACTACTACCATAACTTACAGTTCAGTCGTCTGTGGCCGGACTCCCCTTCCACCCACCATTCTCACTGATAGGATGACTATCCTGAGATGCAGCCCTAGTGTCTCAGTTGCTCTGATTACCTACATTAGCTTTCCCCCAAACAGATTCCAAATAGTGATGGTGGGGATTCTGTGTTAAACAGAAGTGGATTGATTTTTTTTTGTTATTGTTGATGATGATGCTGTTTTATTTTTACTATAAGACCAATAAGAGCTTCTAATGTTGAAAGATTCTGTTTGGCTCTTAGGAGATAAATATTTGCCTAAAAGCATCTTTTCCTACCGTTTTTTTCCTCTGTTTTCCTCTATTCAATCATGGCTGCTCCAATCAGACAGACAGAAAGGAAAGCACAAGTCCCAGAGGAAAACTTTTCTTCTCATCTGTAATGGGAACCTTAGAAGCAGACAGTAACTGCCTCAGGTCTGTCAAATAGATGCACTCGTCCTTAGTTTTATCATCTTCCTTTCTAGAATTTACTCTTCTCCTTGCTTTGCTCATCTTAGCAGAATGTCATCCCTTTTGCATCCAGACTACTATGGCATGGCTGTGGCTCTAGCATGGCCCCCACAGGATTCATGTATTGGGATTGTGTCCCCATTTTGAGACATTAAGAGAGTGGAAACTTAACTGCACTATACTGTCTAGAGGTACGGCCTTTTGGAGTTGATTGGAGTCATCAGTGTGGAGTCCCTGAGGATTAGACACTGATGACTTTATAAGAGAGACAAAGAGCAGAACAAGTTCCATTAGCATTTGGAATGCACACCACACTGTAGTTATCGATTGATGTGTGTAGCTTCTAAAATTTGTATAAACCCAAAGCCATTGCTTCACAAAATAATAGTATGCATTTCAACTTTTTCTTTAAGTAGCTAAGACATTGGTACAATTAATTATGTATCTATGCTGATGGAAAAGCCATTTGGATAACTCTGTTAAAATAACAAATATGCTTTGGAATCACACTTGATTTTAAATCCTGCTCAATTACTTGCTAGCTATGTGGCTTTGAGCAAGTTATTGAAGCTGTGCAGGTCTGTTTATTCTCTATAAAGTAAGACAATAAAAGAAGTATGGCCATTGAAAGATTTAGAGAAAATTTTTGTAGAGTTTTATACAAAACTCATGTCATTTTTGTAGGCCTTTGGTAAATTTATGCGTTGGTTGTATCATCGGAGAGTACTTAGCAAAATGCCTGGCTTGTAGTAGACTCTGCACAGATATTAGTTCTGGAGAGTAGCAACTTGATCATCGGAGCTAAATGCTGAGGTGACAGTTGGGATATGCTTATGAACATTTCCTTCATAACTATTAATGGAGAGAAGATGATTATTGCCTTTCAACATGCATCAGGACAAGTAACCTGTTCCTTCTCAGAATCAGCTCTTCATCTATGACAGGCAAAGATGTTGCTGATAAACAGATATACAAATTGAATATCAGGCAGAACAATAAAACAGTTTGCAGCCTGTTTCAAGCAGAGAACTATGTGGAACACAAAGACAAATTCCATTTCTATGTTTTGAGAGTTTTCTGTCTAGCAGGGAAGCAGTTCCTGTGCCAGCAAAGGTCCCTAACATGCTTTCGGGTGTAAATTTTCTTGCCCAGGTATAATGAAGCCAGCGGATCAGGAGATAACTGGCTTTGAAACTATTCTTTGCTCCTCACCATTTCCAAGAGGAGGGACTATGCCACACCACACACATGGCCACATCGGAGAGTGCCTATCAGGAGACAGAATGAGGGCAAAATATGAGAAAGATCCTTTTTGTGGTTTTGATGGGAAGGAATGGGCTGGGAAGGATAAACAGGTTTAGAATTCATGAGTATCTATAGTTTCAGCAGGCTTGGGAGCATAAGGCTTGTGGCTAGTTTAGAACTTGTCCCTGGTGGTTAGACAGGAAATCGATGGCCTAGAGGGTAGGAGTTTGGTTTCTGGCCCTTAGATTCTTGGTGTACACATGAAAAGAATGCTTCTAGGTAAACCTGTCAGCATTTAAGGAGACAGGTGCCACTAGGAAAGGCAGGCACTGCAGGGTATATGAGACCAATGAGTTAGTCCCCTGTAGGGTATATGAGACCAAGAGTCCAGAGAAGATAAGTATCTCTTGGCTCTGGGGTGGGAAAGGCTTGATAGCCTCCCAGTGGTCTTTGTATGATGATTAGTCACAAGGAAGATAAAGGAAAGGCTTGGAAAACAGTTCGTTATTCTCACAAGCCAGCAACAGGAGACAGGGCAAGCCATGCAGGGTCACACAGGAAAACACTAGCATCTCCTGTGTCCTCTGTGGTTTATCCTTTTTTGTGAAGGACTGGGTTGAGTTGTTTTTTGAGTTTGTTGGCTTGGTCTAATGATGCCTTAGTTTTGTTATTGCTGCTCTTTTTTTTAAGTGAGGAGCAGCCACTGCAGTAACCATCACAAAATTTTGGAAGATGATGCATTTTGTAAAAGCAAAGGCACAGACACTCTATGGAGAATAATGGATTATTTATTTCAGTGACTGTAACAAATGGTTCCCCATGCTTATTTTGTTTTGAAAAAGCCATATTTAAGTAAACAAAAAGTGAGAAAATAAATGAAGTAACAACATCATTATTAGTTCAGGAATATGCATTATTTTTACCAAGAGCTATTAAAAAAATCAGTGTGATTATTATATTTAACAGCTGCCTGTAGTGCTAATTTTATTTCAGTGTATCAACTGTAGTTGGAGAATAGGCTGTAGATAAACACTTCGGCATCTTACAAGTCCTGAAACTACCTGGAATATCTAAAGTACTGGATATTTCTGAGATGAAAATCAAGTATCCATTGTTTTGTAGAATAAGTGCATTCTTGAACAATTGCCTAGAGAGAAGGTCCTAATATATCAAATTCTGTTTTCCTTTTGGTTTGTGTTATGAAATAAAAAATTTGTTTCTTTGAATGTTTATTTTGGGAACTAAGGCATTATTAACATTCCAGCAAATGTTTAGGTGCATATATTTAAAATAAAGAATTTTCTTATGAAATATTAATACTGCTCAAATTGGGCCTTTAAATGTGTGTAAAGTAACTGGTTTTCCTTTTATGAAAGTCTGAAGGAAAAGAAATAATAGCTGAAACAGAAAATGAAAACATGAAAGGAAAAAGATCATCCAACTATACACATTTGTTTCCTTAATATATGTTCCTTAAGTAACATATGTGCTAGATTCTCTACTAAGAATCCACAATTAATTTCCCTGATTTCTGTCATAGCCTTACCCCCAAAATGTGTGGCATAAACAAATACACTTCATGGCATGCTGAGTGCCTAATAGAGGAATGGGGTGATGTTGGGGAAATGTGGCAGGGGACACTGACCTCACAGAGACGGTGACATCAGAAGTGGGTGAAGGCTGAGTAGGCGTTTAGACTATGGGGAATACAAAGAGTCTAAAGATGGACTTCTTCAATTTTTTATTTATCCTTTAAACATTTCATACATACATATAATATATCTTGATCATATCCATCCCCTCCCATCTCCTTTAACACCCCTCAGGAATCTCTCCCATCACATTTCTTTCTAAACTCCATGTCCTTTTTAATTTGTTTATTTATTTAAATAAATAGAGATGGTCTTCTTGGTAAGTTCTGGCATTACTCCTTGACTGACTTTGGGCAAATTATTTCTTTTGTTTTCTTATCTGAAGAACTAAGATAATATTTATGGCTCCATAAAGGGCTTTCTTAGGAAGAGTTAGGACTTGGACCTGTAAAGAACTCAGAAGTCCATGTTGAGCATGGTAAGGACCAAGTTGATGTACTGCTGTTATTCCATCAGCAAGAATGGGAGGAATGTTGTTACAAGCAGACAGAATAACATGCCACAATTTTTATTCTGCAGAAATTCAAAATGCTGCCTAGTTAATGGCTTTTACAAATGAGCAATTTAACGCAAGATATAGAAAATAAATGGAAATCGAGTATAGCCACTTAGAATACAGCCAAAGAAGCCCTGGTTGGTGAGGAAAGGACCAGAGTTACCATGCATCAGGGATCTATTTCATGTAGCAGGCACACGGGGTTCTCAGGGAGTGCTTATCTAATACACAGTTCCCTTTCAACCTTAGAGAACAGTTAGTAAAATAGTGGTGGCGGAGGAATGAAACTCTGCAACCACAACTAAGAAGGCCTTTTGTTAGATTCTTTCCCCTTTGACAAAAACACCTGAGGAAACTTGAAGTTGTAAATAATCTTTTTGGCTCACAGTTTCAGTTATCTATCATGGTCAGCTTTGAGTCCTGTGGTGGGACAGAGTATCATGACAGTAAGTGCATTGGAAAGAAGACTGT
Organism: Nannospalax galili; assembly: GCF_000622305.1. Taxonomy (NCBI): domain Eukaryota; kingdom Metazoa; phylum Chordata; class Mammalia; order Rodentia; family Spalacidae; genus Nannospalax; species Nannospalax galili. The sequence goes on along the minus strand of NW_008344824.1, from coordinate 1,017,148 downwards.
TCATCTCATGGCAGTCATGAAACAGAAAGTGAAAGGGGCTAGGGTTGTAGTATCTCCATTAAATGCACACCCTTAAGGGCTTCCTCCCACTAGGCCCTGCCTCTTAAAGCTTTCACTACCTCCCAGAGGTGCCTAAACTTATACCAAGCCTCCAACACATTTGGCTTTTCCCCTTTGGGGAAAGGGGTACATTTAAGATCCAAACCAACATAGTTTGAAGAGACTAATATACAAATGACTACCATCTTAAAGCACAGTAGTGCCTCCCTGCCTATTACAAAATTCTTTTTTTATTGATTCTTACTAGGTATTCATATGCTGTTAACAGACGATGTTTAAAGCTCCAAAATCATGGCATTTAAGAAAGGTAGCCATTTAAATAATGAAAGACATCAATTACTGAAAATGAGTTAAATAGTCATTTAAAGGTTTCTCATTAATACATCTGTGTTAGGGTGGAGGAAGTGGAAAATATAATGGAGACATGTATAAAGAGAACCTACCAACTGCCTCCTTTTCCCATGGTTTTAAATAATCCCTCAAGTGGCCCAAACTTGAAATACATTGATTTTACAATTAACAGCAGATAAGGGAATTGAGCCTTCTAAAATCTTGCCTTGGACAGGTACTTCATGATTATTTAATAATTCTTTTTTTTTTTTTGGCTTACAGACAAATCACTTGTGCACAAGTGATTTGTTTTATAAATTGAGTTTCTATGTAATCAGGCGTGCCTATATTTGTTTCTTGTTTTTGTGGAATAGGAAATCAAGGAAAAATTGGACTCCAGTCACAAGAGAGATATGGAAGGCATGGGAGTTCCTGAAATCAAGTATGGGGACTCTGTCTGCTTTGTCCAGCACGTAGCCAGTGGCCTTTGGGTCACCTACAAAGCACAAGATGCCAAAACATCCCGCCTGGGACCTCTGAAAAGAAAGGTGAAGGGTCAGAAGGCTTATCCAGAGGTGGTTTTTTGCACTGAGTTGGGAAAAACTAGTCAGTAGAAGTGACTGTGATTGTGTTTTACCATTTACTGCTCTAAAGAGTGATTCTGTGACAGAATATGCACTTTATCCAGTAAATTAGGCTAATTTGATTATTTTGATCCCACAGTCAATTTTTAAGACGCATTCACTACATGGCAAATCTATGTGGAGGAGATGAAACTTGCTTGATTCACTATGAAACCCAGTCTCAATGACTTTTAGTAGTTTCACTGTTTGGGGATTATCCACATCATTGCTCCCTTCATTTAAGTGGATAATGTGGATAATGAAGTTATTGTGAAATTTTCATAATATAGAGACTGAATAGAATCTCTGTAAAGAAAATGCAGTTTATGTAATAATGAATCTACAGGAACTGATATTCAGAGATGGGAATTGATGCTCTATCCACAGTGATGCAGCCACACTTTAGTGGTCCAGCAAGCCTACTACAGTGAGAAGCTACTTTGGGTACTTGTAGCATCTTTTTAACACAAAGTCAATTGCTACAATAGTGTTTCTTTTGATAGGAACCAAAGAATGAATGCCAGGGGTATGATTTTTTTAATCTTTTGAAAATACGGGTTTGAAATGTCAAGAGGCCCAAAATGAGGTTGTAGGAAACACTGTACACTATAGTCCTGGTACATGAGCCTAGAGTGGCAATGACTGATTTTCTGAATGTTAGTTATTATAGGATGTTGGAATCAAACCATGAAGTATTAGGTTACTTTTTTGTAAGGAAAACATACCAAGAAAATATCTAAAAAAGGATGAATAATTAGAGGAGATAGAGAATAGACAAAATAAGATGCCACAGACCTGTTCATATGAGCTCAAACTTTCTTTAAAAAAAAAAAAACACTACAAACCCTGGGTAATATACAAAAGCAAGAAACCTGATTGAAGATTTTACCAACCAGCCAAGATTCCAGCATGAGCACTAATGGTCATAGCAGCATGTAGGGACACAAGACAACCCATTTTCATCCTTGTTTTAGGGCTCCACACAGTTGCCAATCTATGGAATAGGGATTAGGATTCTTAAGTGAAGGAAACTATAGGCGCAGCAAAAAATTCTGCATTCAGTTTCCCCTCAGATCCTCAGCTGGTCCTGTTGGGCTGTGAAGGCAAGACAGCAGACAGGAGGCCACAGCTGTTATGGAGAATAACAAAGGAGAGATGTCAATAGTTTAATAACCCTCAGGAGACAGAAGCTGAGAATCACTCTCTCTCACATCGGAATGGCCCCAAAACTACAGTATGCTTTCAAATGAACCTTAAAGGGGATGCACTCAGGGAGTGAGTAAAAGTTGGCAATGGGTGTCCAAACCCATCCTCTGCCAGCCTTTCTGTAGGGTACCTGTAGCATCATTGAAAGGCCGTGTAGTTTTGTACACCTACTAAGGCTATGATAATGTTGGAGTGGAATTTGTGGATTTGAGGCTGTGCCTCTAGGTGGAAGGGGACTTTTCCACGTGGGAAGATGCTAGGTTGCACTGTTGATTTGTTCTCTCTCCCTGCCCATGGACCCATCTAATAGAATTGTATATGAATTTGGGATAAACCTCTTCTATATAATATTCTAATATTTGGCCCTTAACAGGGGTACCCTGCTACGTTTCATAAGAACACATAAAGTTCTTCCTCTAGAATGTCCAGCTATGTGTTGAGCATTTTGTGAAATGAACAAAACTTAGGGAGAGCAACCACAGTGACCAAGTTTATAAATGGTAACTCATTTTAAAGGGGTGATCTCTTTGTAATTCTCCTCTCGAGTTGTTGGATACCTCCAGAACATGATCTAAGGACGGGCTCTGTGATCAATAGGTACAAAATAGCTACATTCTAATAACTGTGCCTTCCCAGTGCTCATTGCTTTTTTATTTGCGTGACTAGTTTGCATGTGTTATCTGAGCAAGCAAAAGTTAAGAATGCTGGTCTTTAGGGACCAGAAATCTCGGACCAAATCCAAAGTACACATAATAGCAGTATATCACTAAACTGCACATTGTTAACCAGTTGCTGGGAAATTCTGATGAAGTAACACTACCTAACATTTGGGAAGTCCATCCTGTGCTAATGCTTAATCTGCAGTATGTATATGGAATTAAATTTTTTTTCTAAGGAAGAGCACACACTTTTGTAAACCTCTATTCTACTTCTTACATTAGTTCATTATATTGGATATGCCCAAAAGAACAAAAATAAGTAAGAGATTTTTACATGGAAAGGAACACAAGCTGTTATTTTAGACTGAAAATAGAGACCAAAATTCCTCTTCTAAAGATATTTTCTGGAGCCACTTGTTATTACATTGATACATAGGTAGAACTCCAGAGCCTTATATGGTCTCCCTTTACTTCCACCAAGAGATCAGATGGAATTTAGATCAAGAATTGACCTTAAATTTAGCGAGGATCAAATCATCCCACTACCATCTACACAAACTTGACCCTTTTAAGAAGAGAAACTACCGAGTTCCACATCAAAAACTGCTAGGCTTGCCTAAGAATTATGCCATGATACCCTTGGTGATCAGTAAGTATGCTTAGGCTCTTGATGACTGATCAAAGATCAGTAACATACTGCCCAGATAAGAAAGATACCCTGAATACCTGCTACTTTCTAGGAACCATTCTAATTTACATGTGAATCGGCTAAACCTCCAAACCAGCCTGGAAAATAAACATTTTCAAATGATGAAATGGAAGCAAAGAAGTTAAATAACTTGCTCAAAGTTGCCAGCTGCAAAGTGGCATTGTAGGACTTAAAAATGGTACCTGATAGGAGAGTCCATGCATTGAAATCCCCTCCTCACCTCCATGAGAAGCACACTCCTACCTTGACCCACTTTCATTAGTCTTACATATCTAACCCACATAGCTGTCCTTCAGTAGAGAAATCCAGTCCTGATCCCAGGAGAGAGTTTTGCTTTGAATTGTTCTTTCCCAGTTTATCTGGAGGAAAAGACTTTAAAAAAAGGGCTTTTTCTCTTCTTCCAGGGTAAGACTTTATTTTCGTTTTAAGAGAAAAAATAACCCAAAACATTATAAAACTGTTTTCACCCTTTGAAATTGGCCATCCAAGTCCAAGGAATTTATTTTAGCTCATACCATGGTGGCACATAAAATTTCATTCTCATCAAAGTACATGTCTCGGGAATGATTCATATATCAGTAATGGGGCATATGGGCAAAATAACTTTGTTAATGTACAGCTTTCAAAATGGGCTCAGGGGAGCTTGGCTGGGGGAAGGATAAGAAGGAAATGCTATCGAAAGTGTGGACAACTCAGCTGTGGAGTGATGTGTAACCTGGACTTGTTCCCATGCCCTGTGGTAGGTCATTCTCCATCAGGAAGGCCACATGGATGATGGACTAACACTGCAGAGATGCCAGCGGGAGGAGTCCCAGGCTGCTCGCATCATCAGGAACACAACAGCCTTATTCAGTCAGTTTGTCAGGTACCTTAGCCCCTTCCTTTTTTCTTTCAACCCCACTCACCCATCTTTTTTTTGATACCATGAATGTTTTCAGGAAAAAAATTAATCACCAATAAAATATGTTACCAGAGAAAGATTACTTTATCTGCCATATATGTAACTTTCTCCCAACTTCACTCAACACCCAACACATCAAAAGCCACACTATTCAGATAACTGAATAATTAATTCCATGAATAGCTGAGATCTTCGTAGGGAAATGATGTGGAGTCAGAGTGCTTTGTATCATCTTTGCATTCAAGAAGGTAAAAGAAGAAACAAATCCACTTCCTGTATGCTATTTAGAAAGGGATTGTGTATCATCCACAATTGTTCCTTTTACAGTGGAAGCTTTGAATTACCCAACTGTGGCTGGGGATGAACTTGGAAAAGTAACTGAACTGCCTGCTTGGATGATAATCCTTCAGCCCCAAGAGTGCTGCCAAAACAGAACTCTGGGTTGTTTGTGTCAATTACTGTGAGGAACTGATCCTGCTGGAAACAGTGTAGTGCTCCAAGCTGTTCTTTTGTAGGAAAATCTCTCTAAAGCCAAGAGGTTATAAACTGCATGTGTGAGTTGGCATGAAATGAGTATTTTTAATAGCATCTTTACTTTTACTTTTTTTTTTATCATTTTGAGACAGGGTCTCCCTGTAGCCCCAGCTGTCCTGGAACTCACTATGTGGACCAGGCTGGCCTTGAACTCACAGAGATCTGCCTGCCTCTGCCTCCCAAGTGCTGGGATTAAAGCCATGCAGTCAAAACACTGCAAGCCAAGGAATGTGTATTAGTAGGGGCTAAGGTGCTTCTCAGTAACAGTGTAGATTAGGCAGCTGGCTAAGGGGAAAACAAGCCCAGCTCCTGGGACTCACATTCCCTCTATTTTGTTGCTTTGGCATTGCCCACAGGTTCCAAAACAGCACCATCACGTACAAACCTGCTAAACATTTACATTGTGCAGTTTGCCCTCAGATGAACTGAATAGGCATCATGGGAGTAAGACCTTGCCTAGGCCCTCCACGTGATGCTCATGCATTCTAAAGTTTAAGAAGCCATTACCCTGGAGTAGAGATCATAACCTTCGTTGGCTACATGTTAGATTCATCAGAGCAGCTATTAGCACTCTGACGTCGAGGTTGTGTCAAGTGTGAGTAGACAGCAGGGTGTGAATGTCCAGGCTTGTAGTCCCAGCACTGAAAGGCTAAAGCAGAAAGATTATGAGTTCCAGGCCAGTCTGAGCTACATAGTGAGATGCTAGCTAAACAACAACATAAAAGCCAAATGCTAGTAAGTTATTCAAGCACCTCAGGTGACTCTAATATTTAGCCACAATTGAGAATCACTGTGTTAGCATGTCATCTTCATTCACATGGTCAAAAATAGCTTATTAGCTATGTGGTGGAGGTGCACACCTTCAATCCCAGCACTTTGGAGACAGAGGTGGACAGCTCTCCATGAGATCAAGGCCAGCCCGGTCTGTATACCAGGGTTCTGGCCAGCTGGGGCTATAAGGAACCTGTCTCAATAAACCAAAAAGGAAAAAAGGAAATATCTTATTAACATCACTGTGTCTGAGGTTTATGCTGCAAAAGGGAAGAATGAGGAATAAATAGCAGTTATTTTTATAAGTACAATTCGGAAAACAGATCACTTTCTGTCAATTTATCTTGCATTCCATTGGTTAGAACTTAATCATGTGGCCATCATTAGCATCAGGGAGACTAAGAAATGCATCTTTGACTGGCCAACTGGGTGCCCGGTATAACCCAGAGGTCCTGTTACTATAAGTACAAGACAGTAGTGTGACAACGGAGGCATTTCTATCAAATGACAGAACCAAGTCCTGCAAGTCAATACTCCTTTGTTTGCCTTTGGGTTTGCTACTGGTTTCCTGTGATCCCTGTTCAAAATGTGTCCTTTCTATGTTCCATAACATCCAGAACCTACTCTCCTTCAAAGAGAGGTTGTAAGAAGGAATGTCATAGCATTTGCAGAAGAAATAGTTGCTTGCAAACGGTTATTCATGTAGTGCAATTAACACCAAATCTATCACCCTCAAGGTAGATGGCTGTGTTTATCTGTCCTCAAATCTTCTTTAAAGTCAATACTCTTAACTTCACATTCAAAAATTAATGCTGAATGGATCAAGTATTTAAATATGAGAACTAAAACTATAAAACTTATGGGAAGACTTACAAATGTTCATCACCCTGGATTATGACATAGTTTCTTAATTGTGATACCCAAAGCAAAGCAACAAAGGAAAAAAATGAATAAATTGGACTTTATTGAAACTTTTAAGTGATTTTGCTGCAGAGGATGCAATGAAGTAAGTGAAGACAAGGGACACAACGGAAGAAAATACTTGCAAATCATATCTTAGAGGGAACTTGTACTGGAGTAAAGAACTGTTACCCTCAGTGATAAAGAAGGTAAAACAAATAGTGAAAAATAGCCAAATGGCCTGAATAGATGTTTCTTATGATTCTGAATAGAATAATGTGTTCAAATGGCCAGTGATCACATTAAAGGATTTTCAGTACCATTAGCTATCAGGAAAATGCCAACCAAAAGCCACAGTGAAATACCTGTCTGTATCCACTAGACTAAACATTGTTACTAACAAATGTGGGAGAAAGCATGAAGAAACTGGAATCTTCATCCACTGCTGGTAGGAATGTAAAACGTTGCAGCCACTTTGAAATACAGTCTGGAAGTACCTCAACTGATTAAATTTAAGAGGCACCATATTGCCCATCAATTCAACTCTTAAGTATATGCACAAGGAAAATGATCACACAAAAACTTGTACACAAATATCCATAGCAACACTATTCATAATAGTTCCCAGGTAGTAATAACCCAAATGTTCTTCAGCTGAGGAATGAATAAACACCATGTGCTGTATCTGTAAAAAAGAATAAAGAACTACCAATGTAGACTACAACATATATGTAACTGAAAACATGTTACGTGAAAGAGGATAGTCAGAAAAGAGTACATACTGTGTGATTTCATTACATGAACTGTCTGAAATGGGTAAACCTGTAGACCTAGAAACTAGATGCATAGTTAATCTGAGCTAGAGTCCAAAGAGGGAAAACGAGGATGATTGCTAGTTGGGAGGGGGCTAATGAAAGAGTTCTAAAACTGTTTATGGTAATGTTTGTACAACTGAGAACATGCTAAACATCATTAAGCCATTGACTTAATAACCTTTACATAGGTGACTGGATGATATATGAATTAATGTTTCAATAAAACTGTTATTAAAAATCAATGAGAATTACATGCCTAACAATAAGAACATTATTTTAAGCTGCTTTATTGGGGTGAGGTTATAGATCAGAAAACTTGCCCTCCTAGGTATATAAGTCAGTGGGATAATACATACACAAAGCTGTACAGTGACCATCACAATTCAATTTTAGAACACTGCCACTTCCCCTCAATCTCTCCTGCCATTGCAGTTTAGTCTCTGGCCACTTAGCAATTGCTGATATGCTTTTTGTCTTAAGTTAAAATGTTGTTGATCAAATAAAATACATTATTTTTCTACGCTTTTCACTTAGCATTATGTTTTTGAGACTGATTCATGTTGTCTCTTTTTTATTGCTGAAGAGGGTAGGTGTACATTTATATGTGTGAGTATGCATGAAGTGTCTGTATATGTGTGTCTGTGTGTGTATAGTGATCCATAGAGAAATGAATACATATTGCCTTTTTATTTATCAGTTGATGAGCAGTTGATTCTTTCCATTTTGACCATTATGAGTAATGCTTCTAGAGATACTAGTGTGGACATTTTTAGACACGTGCTTTCATTTCTTCTGAGTAAATACCTAGGAATTGTACACAACTTTAACTTTTTTATACATTACATGTTAAATTATTGTAGCAAAATATACACAAAATAAATTTATTGTTTTAGACTCTATTTTTATTTAGTGTGTGTGTGTATGTGTGTGTGTGTATGTGTTTCTCATGTGTGTGAGGTGATGTACTTCTGTATATGTATGTGTGGAGGCCAGAGGTTAGTGTTGCATGTCATCTTCTATTGCTTTACACCTTAGTTTTTGAAACAGGGTCTCTCACTGAATTCACATAGAATTCACTGCTTGTCTAGACTGACTGGCCAGCAAAGCCTAGGACTCAATGGTCTTTGTTCTCAGCACCTAGCACTGGGGTCTCTGGCATGCACAACCATGCCTGACTTACCTCAGTCCTGGGAGTCAGAACTCAGGTTCTCATACTTGTAGAACAAGCACTGTGCTCACTGAGCCATCTCCTCAGCCCCACCCACTTTATCCATTTCTAGAAGTACTCCTCAGTGGTTGCCCCTTACTGTTGTGCAACCGTCACCACTATTCAGCTTCAGAATTTTTATTACTGTATATTTTTATTGAATTTTTGTGCATTTCATATAATAATTCTTAATCACATTTAGAATCCTCCCCTATCTGCACCTCATAGCCTCCCACCTGATTTCATGCATTTTGTCATGTATGTTAAGGCCTATCAAATCAACTTTGTCTTCCCAGTGTGAGTTCATCCACTGGAGCCTGCTCAGCCTATCTACCTAGTGTCACTCCCTTAACTCTTCCTCACTTAGCACTGATTAGCTGCCAATAGTCCATCAGCTAAGGTTAGGACTTCTTCCCCACTTCCCTACTTCTATGCTGGGTTTTTGTCTGGTTGCAGTTTGCATGACTCTTGTATATTCTGTCACTATTGCTGTAAGTTCATAGGAACAAGTTCTCAGCTGCCTGGAAAACTCTCTTTCCTTGTAGTCATTTATCACCCATGGATCTTACAGTCTTTCTGCCCCCTCTTCCACAATGGCCCCTGAGTCCTGGATGATTGAGGAATTCTATCCAGGGACCTACACTCTACAGTCTCTTACTCTCGACATTTTGGCTAGTTGTGGCTTTCTATGTTAATCACCTTCTGTTGCATGAGGAAGCTTCACTGGTGAGAGTTGAGAGATGCATTAATATTCTCCCTATCCCCTTTTCTGCTATGTTCCATGACCCTTGAGTGTAGAGGTTCCATTGTAAATGTGTCACTTAGAGCCAGGTATCTCACAGACAACATTTTTATCATAGCACGTTGAGGAGGGAAACTCTCTGCCCATTACATAGTAACTCCCCATTCTCCTCTCTCACAGCCTGTGTTCTAATTAGAACTTGTGTTCTAATTTCTTTTTTTTTTTATGTGAATAATGTTAGTGCCTACCTGTGTGTAGTGTGTCGTGCAGTGCCTGTGGAGGATAGAGGAGGGCATCAGATCCCCTGGAACTGGAGTTATGGTTGCTAGCCACCATGTGGGTGCTGGGATTTGAAACTGGGTGTTCTGCAAGAACAGCCAGTGTGCTTAACTGCTGAGCCCCATCTTTCCAGCCCCGTGTTCTACTTTCTATGTCTATGAATTTTACTACTCTAAGTATCTCATAGATGTAGAATTGTATAATATTGCCTTCTGTGATTGGTATATTTCACTTAGAAAATGACTTCAATGTTACATTAATTAATTCGAATTTCATTTCTTTTCAAAGTTGAAAAACATTCTGTCATGTGCATCTACCATGTTTTGTTTGTCCATTCATCCATTGATGGATATTTGGATATGTCTAACTTTGTTGGCAGTGCTATTGATTGAACTCAGGGTCTTACAGATGCACATGCCAACTGGGCTAGATCCACAGACTTATTTACCTAGTCATTTATTTCAAGACAGTGTCTTGCTACATAGTTCAGGCTAGCCTTGAACTTCTGATTCTCTTGCCTCAGTCTCCAGAGTGCTGAGACTTCAGAAATATACCACCACCTGTGACATGTCTAACTTTTAAGACACTGAAAAGAAGTTTCCAAAGGGATGTGCGATTTCAGTGTCCCCTCAGAAATTATTGCAGTTTCCGTTCTCTGCGCCATTGCCTGCATTTGTTGGTATCTAGCATTTTGCTTGTAGTCATTATAAAGTAAATGAAGTGGAATTGTTTTGATTTTCATTTCCAGAATGAATAATGGTATTGAACATCTTTTATGTGGTTGTTGGCCATTCATATATCTTATTTGGTACAGTGTAATCAAGTATTTTTGCTTGTTTAAAATCGAGTCATTTGTCTTCAAATTGAGATTTGTGAGTTCACTGAGCTTTCTGGTACAACTCCTTTACCAAATTTATAAGTACTGTCTCCTGGCCTGTGGCTTTTTTTCCCCCTCATTTTTATATAAAGTACAGAAGAAGGGCTTGAGAGATGACTCAGTGGATAAAGAATTTGTTGGGCAAGCAAGAACACCTGAGTTCAGATACCCAGCACCCACATAAAGGCTGGATGTGGCAGTACCTGTCTGATGAAACACTGGAGCTTCAGGGGTTGAGACTGATGGTCCCTGGGGGCTTGCTAGACAGCCAGTCTAGCCAAGACACAGCTTCCGGTTCAGTGAGCGACCCTGTCTCAAAAAAGAATGTGGACAGTGATTAAGGAAGACAGCTCAGTGTCAACCTCTCATCTTCCTCTGCTGCTTAGGCTAACACATACACACACACACACACACACACACACACAGGTGCACATACATAAACCACACACAAGGGAAGAAAGAAAGAGAAGAAAGGAAGCTGGTGGACCTAGTGATGCATGCCTCCATTCCCAGCATTCTAGAGGCTAAGGCAGCAGGACCTTGAGCTATGTTGTAAATTTCTTTCTCATAAAAACAACACTTAAAGTGATAATTATAATAATAATAATAATAATAATATAAGTAAGTAGTATAAAGAACAAAAGCTTTAAGAATTTGCTTGTTGAGTTTAGTATACATTTAATTGTAGATAGCCTTGTTGGTGTCTTACCTAAGAACTCTTTGCCTAAACCAAAGTTTCTAACACTAGTTTTGTCCTATGTTTTATAATTTTAGTTCTTACTTTTAGGTCTGCAATTCATTTTCAGTCCGTTTTTCTGTACTATGTAAAGTAAGGGCTTAAATTAATCTTTTTGCATGTTCACAGTGAGGATATTAGATTAGCTCATACAATTTGTTAAAAAGACTATCTTTTCCCCCACCAAATTGCCTTAGCACCTTTGTCAAAACTCAAATTAGCCCAGCCTGGGGATATGCTCTTGTAATGCCAGCACTGGGAAGCAAAGGCAGGCAGATCCTTGGGCTTACTGGCCTGGCAGCCTCACCTAATTGGCAAGTCCCTGGTTCCAGTGACAGACCCTGTCTCTAACAAGGTAGGCAGTTTCTGAGGAATGACACCAGAGGTCAATATCTGGCTTTAATGAAAATACACACACACACACACACACACACAAAGTCAAATGACCATAAATCTTTGATTCATTATTGGTCTCTTAGTTCAGTTTCATTGATCCATATGCTTGTTAGTATTCTAAAATACCACCTGGATTAATCCAGCTTTACTGTAAGTGCTGAAATCAAGTAGAGTGAGTCCTTCAATTTTGTGTTGCTTTTCAAAACCATTTTTTCATTTTCTGGGTCTTTTGCTTTCTTATGTAAATTTTAGGTTGAATTTGCCGATTTCTATAAAAATAAAATGGGTAAAAAGCCTGCTGAGATAGTCATAGATACTGAATTCAATCTGCAGATTAGTTTTGGAAGGCATGTTGCTTTAGTAATGCTTAGCAGTTCATAAACATGGACTATCTCTACATTTATATGCTCTTCAGTACATGCAGAAAGATACTGTAGTTGTCAGTGTCTTTTATTTCTTTTGTGAAGTTCATTCCTACATATTTGTCTCTTTTTTTTCTCAAGGCAATTGACATTGAGACGTTTTCACAAGCATCTCTAATCTCAATGTATCTGATTATTACTAGTCACAGTTGGTTACTTTCTGAGCTTCTAGGCATCTGAGCATGAATATAAAGTTATCAGGTAGATTTCAATGGTAATGTTTTTCACATCTACTAATTATTGTTTTTTAATCATTATTTTTTTATTTTTTTTTTCATACAGAAGAATTCATTCCAAAGCAATTGACATTGAGATGTTTTCACATGCATTTCTAATCTCTATATACATGACTATCACTGGTCACAGTCGCCCACCTTCTGAGCTCCTCGGCATCTGAGCATGAATACAAACTCGTCAGATAGACAGGCTTCCTCTCCCACTAGAGGCTCCATACTCTGCCATCCCTGTCACTGTCCACTGTGTTGTCAGCACCCTCATCAATTCGCCCCTGTCTGCCCTTCTGGTGTCATCTATTCCCCCCTATCTGCCCTCTGGTAAATCTAGTCAGCCAGAGGTCCGTGCTCCAGGAGGATCAGCAGTTCCTCATCTACGGCAATCCATTGTCAGTATTCCTTTGGATAGAATTGGGGTCTGCTGTTCATTTTTCCTGTAGTATGTTGGGTTACTGTCTGGAAGAGACTTTATCTATCCTGGCCAACACTCGACTGAAGGTATCACCTGTCTGGCTTTGCTGTTTGTCAAATAACTTTAAGTTACTTGTGTGTGTGTGTGTGTGTGTGTGTGTGTGTGTGTGTGTGTGTGTGCTCTTATGAAATTATATTGGCCACTTTAATCTTTGGTTATACTTCCCTTTTGGGTGTTTAAGGACATACCATTGGACCAGATAAACTGATTTGTTTTTACTCTTGAGGTCATTTGAGGATCTGTTCCTCAGGGGTCCCATGGGCTTGGGAGGAGCCCCTGGCTCCCTTCTTTTACCAGTTCCATGTACGTGAAGATAAGTCAAAGGTCCTACTCGACCATTGTTGGCTTCTCTTGGAAGCATGGAGGAAATGATTCCTCC
>NW_008344824.1:1001581-1002239 GCF_000622305.1 Nannospalax galili | reverse complement strand
GGGAGGTCCTTCCATCTTCCGGTACCTTCCTCAATCTCTTTCTTTAAAGATTTTAACTTTTCATTGTAGAGGTCCTTAATGTCTTTGGTCAGGTTTATTCCAAGGTATTCTTTTGTGGTATTGTGAATGGGAGGGTTTCCCTGTGCTCTTTCTCTGACTGCTTGTCATTGGTATATAGAAAGGATATAGACTTTTGTAGGTTAATTTTGTAACCTGCCACTTTACTGAATGTGTCAATAATTTCTAGGAGTTTGCACGTGGAATTTTTGGCATACCTTAGATATAAAATCATATCATCTGAAAAAAGGGATAATTTGAGCTCTTATTTTCCAATTATTACTCCTTTAATTTCCTTTTCTTATCTTATTTCTCTTGCAAGAGTTTCAAGTACTATGTTAAAGAGAAGTGGAGAAAGTGGGCAGCCTTGTCTGGTTCCTGATTTCAATGGGAATGCTTCCAGTTTTTCTCCATTAAGAATGATGTTGGCTGTGGGTTTGTTATATATGGCTTTAAGTATGTTGAAGTATGTTGCCTCCAGTCCAATTCCCTCCAGGACTTTGAACATAAATGCATAGTGAATTTTGTCAAAGGCTTTCTCTGCATCTATTGAGATGACCATGTAGTTCTTGTCTTTGAGTCCATTTATATAATTTATGAT
>NW_008344824.1:987650-998433 GCF_000622305.1 Nannospalax galili | reverse complement strand
CAAGGAAGGCACTAAGTTGGTCTGGGTGAAAAGGATCAGGAAGCAGTATTGGTTCCCCAGGTGTCTGGGGACCCAAAACTAGGAATGGCACAGGGCCCAAACTAGGAGTAGAGAGCAGCGGGGGAGATGGAAGGGTGAATGAGGCCGGGGGAGTCAAGGCGCAGAGGGCTCCGCGCAATAGACTTACCCGAAGAGAGGCCTGAGGGTAGGAGAGCAGGCCAGGAGAGTAAGCCGGTGGTGCAGGTCCAGGGAAGCAGAGAGAGGTGAGGGTGGGGCCAGGTCCAGAAGCAGTGCTCCTGGGGCCCAAGGAAGGCACTAAGTTGGTCTAGGTGAAAAGGATCAGGAAGCAGTATTGGTTCCCCAGGTGTCTGGGGCCCCAAGACTAGGAATGGCACAGGTCCCAAACTGGGAGTAGCGAACAGCAGGGGCGATGGAAGGGTGAATGAGGCTGGGGGAGTCAAGGCACAGAGGGCTGTGAGATAGACCTAGCCCAAGAGGCCTGAGGATAGGAGAGCAGGTTAGGAGAGTTAGCCAGTGGTGCAGATCCAGGGAAGCAGAAAGAGGTGAGGGTGGGGCCAGGTCCAGAAGCAGTGCTTCTGGAGCCCAAGGAGGGCACCAAGCTGGCCTGGGCGAAAAGGATCAGGAAGCAGAACCGGTTCCCCAGGTGTCTGGGGACCCAAGACCAGGAGTGGCGCAAGGCCCAAACCAGGAGCAGAGAACAACGGGGGAGATGGAAGGGCAAATGAGTCCGGGGGAGTCAAGGCACCGAGGGCTCCGCAATAGACCCACCCAAAGAGAGGCCTGAGGGTAGAAGAGCAGGCCAGGAGAGCCAGCCAGTGGTGCAGGTCCAGGGAAGCAGAAAGAGGTGAGGGCGGGGCCAGGTCCAGAAGCAGTGCTCCTGGGGCCCAAGGAAGGCACCAAGCCGGTCCAGGTGAAAATGATCAGGAAGCAGCACTGGCTCCCCAGGTGTCTGGGGCCCCAAGACTAGAAATGGCACAGGGCCCAAACTAGGAGTAGAGAACAGCAGGGGAGATGGAAGGGTGAATGTGGCTGGGGGAGTCAAGGCGTGGAGGGCTGCGCCATAGACTTACCCCAAGAGAGGCCTGAGGGCAGGAGCATATTTGTCTCTTTTAAATACTATTATAAGTGAAATTATATTTTAAAGATCAGCTCAGACTGTTCATGACTATGTATAGATATATAGGTATATAGTTTTTAGAACATGAATACTTTGCCATTGACATGATTGAAATTGTTTTTTAGTTCAGGGGGTTGCTTGTCTAGTGTAGATTCTTTAGAGTTTCCTACATATAAGATCATGTCATCTGTAAACAGTGTCTTTTTCATCCTTTCCAATAGAGATGCCCTTAATTTCTTTTTATTTACATGATTCCAGCATCTAGTGCAATGTGTAATAATGCTGTGAGCAGACATCCTTGTTTTATTTCCCATCTTAATGGAAAAGCATTTAGTATCTTACAATTAAGTTGAGTGTTATTTGTAGGGTCTTTCTAGATGCACTTTATCAGGCCAAAGAAGTGCCCTCTGTTTCTAGAAGTTTGTTCTACTTTTGTCTTGAATGAGCATTTTGTAAAATACTTTTTATTTGCCTTGTCTTTTGGTCCTTACATTGGGAATAGAAACAACACTCTTATGAGATGAGATGGAGGGTTGGGTAGCATGGATGAGAGGTCTCAGAAACCAAGAGAGGTGCACACTGAAGCAGCAAGCAATGATGTGGAGAGACTGAAAGGGGGGGGGGTCTGCAGAGGGAAGGATTCCAGAGAGAGGAGGATCCAAAGGTGGGACACAGGTATAGAGAGCAAAGAGAACATCCACACTTAGATGAGGGAAAACAGGCGTGTGTACACACAGAAATACCATACAGAACCATAGGTAGACACATCAGAAGACACGTGGAGAGAGGGGTTCATGGAGAGACAGAGAAGCTGTAGTTGGAGGCAGAAAGCCCCCTCCAACCTTACATTTAATCAGTTCCAAGAAGGTATGACAGTTTGAAAGAACTCTGGGTTAATTTTTTGCAAGTGTGTTTATTTAAAGAGAAAGTGTGACAGACAACCAGGCATAAATGGAAGGGAACCATCTGCTTCAGAGCGAAATCACCGTCCTGATAATTACAGTAGAAGCTCCCTCTTTAGATCACATAAAGATCGTTATCAGACATTCAGTGAAGACCTGTTTGATGCTGAGTGCTGATACAACATAGCATTTCCAACAGAATAAATCATAAGTTGCTTGAAAGTAAATGTTCTAAAAGGAATCATGTCCCTTTGTTTATAAATTAGCTTTAAAATGAATCTGAGTAGTGTTTCTTCTGCTACTCTGTTGGCTGGAAAACATCGTTTTGTAGTTGTTGGTGCAGTGACTACCTCAGCAAGCCATTACACTGTGCCCAGTGTGAGACTGGATGCTACGAGGACCCAGGGCACATCAGTCAGGGCCTTGCTGGTGGTTGGTACCTAAGCAGAGTCTTCTTGTGGTTTTTAGTGGAAACAATCGCACGGCTGCCCCTGTCACCTTGCCAACAGAAGAGGTTCTGCAGACCCTACAGGACTTGATTGCCTACTTCCAGCCACCAGAGGAGGAGATGCAGCATGAAGACAAGCAGAATAAGCTCCGCTCTCTCAAAAACAGACAGAATCTTTTCAAGGAGGAGGTAAGTCAAAAACATGAAAAAGAATGAAAACCGTTCTCTTTGCAGTCAGAGCTAAAATATCCCTATGACTGCATTTAGCGCATATTTATGAACAAACTTGAGAATGCAGAGCTTTTCAGAACCTGGGCAGAAAAAGATTTGGTGGGAGTTGACTCTCCCTGAAAAACACTACTGTTAAATTAGAAATGGCTGGCACATTCAAATCAGTTATGATTTAATGCTTCATGACCACATGTGTATACAAAAACCATTTTCAATAAATCAGCTTGTTAGAGTATGTCATTGAGTGTGATCCATAAGCTTTGGGAGACATCCGAATTACCTAGGAAACCTGTTTGAAAAATTCTGTTTGAAAAATTCTTGTATTCAACCACAACCAGAATATCTGAAAAACAGGTTTGAAATATACAGATGATGCAGTGTCTCATATCAGACCTTGAGCATCTGAGCTACTGGAGTAGGGTCTGAATATGAGGGGAATATGAAATGGTGATGAGGTGTCATGAGACCCAAACCCAATTCTAATTCCATGCCTGCCTGTGTATGACCTTTGATAAGTCATAGCCATTCCCAAATATGGACATGATGATCTAGTGCTAACAGGCATGGTAGACTTCCTCAGCCTTCCATGCCTGAAGACACATTCAAAGCTATTGATGTGGGATGTGGAGCCATCATTTTTCAGTCTCTTGAGCTAAGAAACTGAATCGTAGGCCTTCTGCATGTGTTACTATTGAAACGATGTTTACCTTCTCCCTTCTATTCTTTAGTGATGGCTAAACATGGGTGTTTTCGTGGAGTGGCATAGTATTGCACTAGAACTGGAAAACTAATTTGGAATATACTCTTTGGGTTTTGTTCTCTAAACCCTGCCTGGGGGTTGGGAAAGTAAACATGGTTGCCTTGTGGAGCTGAATGGAATTTCTTGAATTTGAGATTTAAGAGAAAAGCAGGTGCTATACCAGTTTCTGGGTGAGTCAGAGCGACCACCCATCAGACGGAAAGCAAGCTTTTGTGTCTCATTCATGCTCCTACTTCCTCAAAATGTCCTTGGATTGAGTTAAACACAGCATGCGGGGTCCCCCATCAGAAGAAACTGATGATTCACTCCACAAAGGGATGTGAGGCATAAAAATGCATATTTTGTTTTTAGGAAGAAAAACACAAAACTCAGCTGTCACCATGAAAATCTATTTGCATATAAGCACTACCAGCTTTAAAAGGTGATGGATTTGGGAGGAGAGGGAGCAAAGGGATCCATAGTGCTTTTCCATCAGGAATGTTGACTCTCCCTCACCTCTCCTCCTCAGGGAATGTTGGCCCTTGTATTGAATTGCATTGATCGCTTAAACATCTACAACAGCGTAGCACACTTTGCAGGGATTGCAAGGGAAGAGAGTGGCATGGCCTGGAAAGAAATTCTGAACCTGCTGTACAAATTGCTGGGTGAGTATGTATGCTGTGCCTTCTCCCAGGGAAGATTTCCATGGGTATACATGATTTTCATGAGAAATTTAGCAATTCTTTTTCTTATATTTATTGAATTTTTGTGTATTTCATACAGAACATCCCAGTCAATCTTAATCATCTTTAGACCCCCTTCCCCACTGACACCCTCCCATAGCACCCCCACTGGAATTCACATAATTTCTCATTTGTCTTAAGACCTATTATGTCAAGTTAGTGTCCCCAGACCTTCCTCGGTGCAAGTTCATCCACAGAGGTCTACTCAGCCTATCTAGAGTCCTTCGTTTTAAGATCAGCTCTTCCTCACCCAGCAGTAATCAGTGCCAATATTTCTTCAGCTAAGATTGGGGTCTGCTGTCCATTTCCCCAGTTCTACTTGGGTTTTTGTTTGATTGAATTTTCATGGGTCTTGAGCATACTGACACCACTGGTACTTGTTAAACATTCTGTTCTAGCCTGGCCAGTCATTGTTAACTAGTAGTTTATTATACTTTTCCAATTAGAGCTAGAAGTCAACACCAGTATAAGCAGATAGTAATGAGTTTTCTCAAAATACCTGTGAATTCTTGGCAGTTGCCACCTTTGATCCTTATTTCCTTATCCCTAAAATAAGGGAGCAAGACTAGAACAGATTCACAGAGTCTTCCAATTTTAAACTTCTACAAAGGTACCTAGGCATGGAGGCCACAGTTCACTTACATTCTTGCCTTCTCATCACACTTATTAGCCAGTTATAGTTGCTACTGCTTTGCCCTTTATTGCATTTGGGTGGAATGAAAAGGACAGAAATCCAGGATGTTCCACTCCCATCTTGTCAGAAGCCTCTGTGTGAGGTGAGGTTCTGGTATCTGCTGTCACAGGTTCCATTCTGTAGATCCCTGGGGCCACCAAACAATAAGAGGGGGGCATCAGAAAGATACCATCAGCCTGTGCCGAGAATACAAGGCACATTTGAGGGCTTTGATTTGAAATGTCCCACTGAGAAAAGTTCTTAGAAAGTTCAGGAGATGCAAAGAGAATCTGCACATGTCCTCCATGTCGGGGCCAAACTCATGGGGTTTTCATTCTATGTAACCTTGTAAAATGTTCAAACTCTAGTACTTTGTAATGATATGGCTCAGACTTGGTAGTTATTACAATAACGGCCAGCATTTATTGAGCTTTGTGTGCCAAGCAGTAGAATGTCTTTTTGAGCCTCAGACCAACATGGTGAGGCATAGTTGTTATTATCTTTCTTTTACTGATGAAGAAACTGCTACACAGAGAAGCTCATAGCCCAGGGAGACACATCTAGTCGTGGTGATAGAGCCAGGACTGGAACCCAGAAATCTCGCTCCTGAATCTCATGCTATTACCCCATCTGCATCTGTTAACCTGAAATGCAGCTTGAAAGATTAGACTGATTTCTGCCCTCATGACTCTAGAAACATAGAACACAGGTTCTGGGAAATGCCCTTCCTTGTCCTGAATTTACTGTTTATCAGCATCAGTAAAATCTCATGCCTGATGAAGCAGCCATGTGAAAATAAATTACTTAGAGATTAATTTATTCTCATGAATTTTTTTCCAGTTTTGCATCTGGTATTTTTGACCTATGAAAGGTCACGGGGGCTAGATTTATAAACCTATACTGATAGGAAACTCTCTTGCTCTGTTTGCAATATCATCGGCCAGTGGTTTCAGATTTGACAGACATAAGAATCAGCTGAAAGGCTGATTAAAAATGAGGCGCCAGTCCATAACCCAGGAATTTCTTATCTGGGATGAGGTCTGAGAATGATGACTTACATCATACTCCTAGATTATGCTTATGTTCCTTGCTTTGGGAACCACTGTCAGACAGTGTTGTGTTTCAGATATCTCATAGTTGTATTTACTATTCTGTATCTCTTAGCTTAACCAACTTTGCCAGCTGTGTTCATTAAGACTCCTTCCTGTAACACTAGAAATAAGCCATCTCTAGATAGACTAAAAAAAAATACTGTAAGTCTTAAGTCGGGGACCAAGTAGATGGCAAATTCTCAGTTCCTGAGATCCGAAGTAATTTTATTAGTTTATGTAGTTTTTCCTTCATCTCCTCAAAGAAGTCAAAATCTGCTCTTCTGTTCCATTGCTCTGTTCCAACACAAGAGACGTGCCTAGCACAGAGCAGAGTCTCTGGAAATATATGTGAGGGGGGAAGTGCTAGACTTTAACTCTCCTAAATGTAGAAATAGGGGTTTATCAAAGGGCCGAACAGGGTAACATTGCATTCAGTTCCCAAGGGTGCTAAGCTGGTCAATCACTCATCAGCTTTCCAAGTTCTCATGTCCATCTTTATGCCCTTCGCCCTACATGATCAAACCTTCCCTTGGTTGCAGCTGCTCTCATTCGTGGAAACAGAAACAATTGTGCTCAGTTCTCCAATAACCTCGACTGGCTGATCAGTAAATTGGACAGACTAGAATCTTCCTCAGGTAAGAACTGACAGAAAATTATACCTAGAGAAGACCTATTGTGGAAATGAAAACCAAGCTTAATCTTTTCCACTGGCCAATAATCCTCAATTACTTCAACAAAAGGGAATAAAATTCTGAAGCTTCCTAGCCAGTCTACAGCTTTAACAGATTTAATGTGGACCTCAGTAATCCATCATTTCCTGTTTAACTCTTCCCTTGGTGCTTCATCTTCACTCACGGGGTCCTTTACACACCTCCACTCAGTGATTCTTGTCTCCTGCTGTGCTCCTATTCTCTGGGTGTTTAGACTGAACCGTATTTCCATATTGTCTGTTTAGCAGAATTAAAGGATAACCATGGAGGAAAGGAAAGTAATCCTCACTTACACACCCCCAAGTAGCCTTTCCTATAACATCTATGGTCCCTTCTAATGACTCCCAGAGAATGTGAACCATCATGGTCATCACTGGTCAGTGACCACACCAGGAGGCTGAGCAGTTTGCTTCTTCTGAGATGAGTGTACATGGCAGGTGTGTGCATCCTCTGGGAAGTTGCAATGTTTTGATGCTTTTCCCATAATCTAGAGGTGGCAGGTGCTTGAGGAAACCAGCCAAGGGAGGGTCCCCCAAGGACTTCCACCCTGCTCATATCTTTCTAAACTTCTCTTCAGGATTTTCTAAATTGGCTATAGTATATTTCAGAATAAATTTTGAAAACCTTGATTGAAAAACAAAAAGAATCAAGGAATTAATAATAAAACACAGTGTATCTCTGAGCCAGGTACTTCCCTTGAATTTTCATGATGATGTTAACCTTGCCACAGGAATATTAGCTTTCCTTAAGCCCTCAAACTTGATATAAAACCATCCACTGTGCCAATAAAGAGAAGTAAAGTCAAACAGTCTTTGTTTTGCAAGCTCAAACTTATTTAGGTATTCCAGAGCATCTAAAATAAATTTTTCTGTTCTTAGAAAAATACAATTCTGAGGATAAATTCAAATATTTTTAAATTACTTGAATGACCTTTAGAATTTGTAGTAAACTAAGCAACTGCTTTTAAATGAAGTATTGTCTGGTTCAGTTAAAGAATACTTTATAGCTGCTTCCCTATATTTTAACAAAGGTCACATCACTATCCAGGAAAAGGAAGATGAAGTGAATGATGAATTAAACTCACCTCTAAATTACAGGTGACTTGATTCTTAAGGGCTCCTGAAATTTACTAGAGATGAGAGCATCTCTCTTCTGGCTAGGAATATTTAATAGATTCAGAGAACTGGTGATACTCTGGGCCCTCGGGATGGTCCCTGTGTTCTCAGGTTTCTGAATTAGGTCTTCTCTGCAGCTTTCAATGGTCAGATGACTGTTGTGGTATTCATACAGGTATCTTGGAGGTATTGCACTGCATCTTGATTGAAAGCCCAGAAGCCTTAAACCTGATAGCAGAGGGCCATATCAAATCCATCATTTCCCTACTGGATAAGCATGGGCGGAACCACAAGGTGGGTATGGAAGTCCCTTCCCACGGATGATTTTACTGACTCTTCTTGCCCTAGCACCTAGTAACCATTCTGTGTCTGCTGAAGTATGATGATTTTGATAAACACTTTGGGAAACTGGGATTCTGAAAGTCGACAGACATACTACCAGACAGACAGCATCCCTGGACATGGTGGTCCCCTTAGGTTTACCCAGCTTGCCAAGCCCAGCCCATCATCATTAACACGCAGCTCACTGCGGGGGGGCAGGGATCAGTAGGCCCAGTACTTAAAGCCAAGACTGGCTCTCACTTTAGGTTCTAGGTATCTGACAGAACTGCTGTTAGGAAACTATGTAGAGCAGATTTACAGAAATCAGATTTAAAAGTGGTACAGAAAGCCATGGTAACTTGGCTATTAAAAGAAATCAGATTTAATGAGTCAAATCAAGTGAACTAAAAGGAGCAGCAGTTCTGCTTGAGCAAACAGGAAGGCCTGGGCTGCTGGTCTTTTCATGAGATAGGAAACAACTGTGTGCCTTTGGGACTCAGGTGTTTCATCTGTAAAACAGACAATGACCCTCCCCTAGGGCAAAAACGTATGTTGATATTTTTAGGTCTGTAATACTTCAAACATCTCTATATTTATGAAATTTTATCTATGAGAAATGTTCTCTGAGGAGATTCCATTATACTGCAGTGAGTTTTATCCTAGCCCTTCATATTTGTACCACTCATGGCAGCTACTGTTAGCAGACAGAACTACTTGAAGGCTAAGGGGGTTCTATACAAGAGTGGATGATGTGATTGGGCATGTGGGGCACAGTTGTGCTTCTTCAAATTGAAGAAGATGAAATTTGGTCCTGGGCCCCTCTCTTCGCCATCAGTTTGGGGAAGGGGGACTGAAGGAGACACATTTGAGGTGTGTCTCGGCCCAGGAAAATGAGCCCTGCAGCACTGAGTATGTGACATGGAACAGCCTGAGGAAGCTGAAAAGCCACGGTCCTTAAGTGTCTGTGAAATTGCTTGGCAAAGAAGAGGAAGAAATATGTGGGGTCTGTAATTGCTTTCTAGATATGGTAAATCAAAAGCAGGCTTGAGCCTTCATCCAGCTTTTCTACATTCTAACATGTTCCGCCCTGTCTGCAACACATAGTAAGAATTATTGATGAGCCCATGAGTAACACGTGGCATGAGCCATGATCTGTCACTGCTGACAGAGGAGCCATCCAAAGGAGAGTTGCTCTCCTTCCATCGCCTCAGGGCCTAGCTACAATGATGCCACATAAGGCACTTTACAGGTAGCCAGTTTTCTTACAGCTCCTTGCATCTAAAAGTCACTAAGCACTGAGTGAATGGCACTCGGTAACAAGTTGACAACTATTCTGTCCATTCCACAGTTGAGAAAACTGAGGCCTGATAAGCCACAGTGGTGGGAGAATTGTGAATTTAAGGCCAGCCTGGGCTAAACACCAAAACCCTCTCTCAAAACAAAGTCTCCTCAAGCATATAATTTTTCAGTTTCCAAGAAAAGCCTAGCATCAAACCAATGTCTTTGGAGGTAGTTTTGCAAAGAACTTGCTCAGTATAGGCAAAGCTTCTATAATGCTTGACTTTTGTATGGTAAATGGCAATGAAGTGTCCTGTTTTCCAGCCTAGTGTGTTTCTGTAGTCCGAGTTTTTTGTTGTTCTTTTGTTTCATTTTGTTTTTATTTTATGTGTTTTTCCTGAATTTAAGTACACCTGTGTGTGCAATGCCCACAGAGGCCAGAAGAGGGCATCAGAACCCCTGAGACTGCAGTTACTGAGTCCCCCTGCCATTGTAGTTAGCCACTATATGAGTGCTGCTCTACAAGAGCAGCCAGCACTCTTAACCACTGAGTCCTCTCTCAAGCCCCCAGTCTCAGAGTTTTAAGTCTCTAACCTGTTCTTTTAGTTGCCATAATGACAGTGACTCACAATGTGCAGAATTCTGGAGTCTCAGGGTGCCTCAGTAGGATGATGACGAAGAAGAAGAAGAAGATGAAGAAGATGAAGAAAATTTGTCTAGAACTTACAAAATACCAGGTTCCACTCTCTGTGTTCATGTGTATCCTTCTTAGTCTTCACCACGCCCCGCTGAAGTGGCATCATTATCATTTCCACTAGACAGAGGCTGAAAGTCCAAGACACAGACCCTCAATGTTAATCAGTTTTCCAGGGACCTCACAGCTAATTAATTACAGAGTAGGACTAAAAGTTTACAGTTCTTAGCAGTGGTTGTCAAACTGAAGTCTGTGAACACATTCTTTAAAGTTCAAATATCCTGGAAGAGTATTAATTATTTTTCTTTTTTTAAAAAAATTTCATTTATTTTTTTGGGGGGAGTGAGGGTCTGCTGTTCATTTTCCCAGTTTTATGCTGTGTTACTATCTGGGATTCCCTTGGGCCACCCTGGCCAAAAACTCTAAAGAAGGTATCTCCTATCTGGCATTGTTGCTTGT
The DNA here is from genome assembly GCF_000622305.1 of Nannospalax galili. Classification (NCBI taxonomy): domain Eukaryota; kingdom Metazoa; phylum Chordata; class Mammalia; order Rodentia; family Spalacidae; genus Nannospalax; species Nannospalax galili. The sequence continues at coordinate 987,891 of NW_008344824.1, read as the reverse complement.
TATGTAGCCTTTAGCTATACATATGGACTCTTATGAAATTATGTTGGTCCATTTAATCTTTGGTTATACTTTCCTTTTGGGAGTTTAAGACCATACAGTTGGACCAGATAAACTGATTTATTTTTACTCTTAAGGTTGTTTGAGCATCTGTTCCTCAGGGGTCACATGGGCTTGGGAGGAGCCCCTTGGCTCCTTTCTTTTACCAGTTCCATCTATGTGAAGATAAGTCAAAGGTCCTACT
>NW_008344824.1:986040-987323 GCF_000622305.1 Nannospalax galili | reverse complement strand
ATCTTGGGCAAAGATCAGTTGTTCTCAGATAAACCTTACCTAGATATATATATATATATATCTTGATCTGCTATGTATAATTTGTCAGTAGATTGTAGGAATAATATGGTTCCCTCTGGTTTTCAAAACTAGGTAGGCATTGTTTATCTCTGGCCTTGTCTCACCCCTCCATCATGGTTTTCCCACTTAAGGTGCCCCTGTTTCCCCCTTTTCTCCCATAGTAATACCCTTCTCCTATGGTCCTATCTCTCTTGAGCTCCTTCTTTCCCTTAATCCCCAAGTTTCCTTGTATACCTTTCCCTCTCCCCTCCCTTAAACTAACCCAATTTTTATCCATAACTCCCTTATTAAGACCTGTTTCCTATTGTTCTTCTCTTTCAGGTTATTTCTTTTCCTTTACCTCACTGTTTCCTTACCCTTGTCCTGGTTCCTGCAGTTATGTCTGTTTGCATACTTATTTATCAGAGTCTGGTTCTAGGATCCACATATGAGGGAGAACATATGTTGATTTTTTTTCTGAGATTGTGTTATTTCACTTAGTATAACAGTTTCTAGTTCCATCCATTTACCTGCAAATTTCATGATTTCATCTTTCTTTACTGCTGAGTAAAACTCCATCGAATAAATGGACCACATTTTCATTATCCACTCATCAATTGAGGGCCACTTAGATTGCTTCCCTCTCTTAGCTATTGTGAAAACAGCAGCAACAAACATGGATGGACAAGTGTCTCTGCAATAGGATGAGTTCTTTGAGTATATACCAAGGAGTGATACAACTGGGTCAAATGGTAGGTTCATTTGTAGTTTTTTAAGAGTTCTCCACACTGCTTTCCATAGGGGTTGAACAAGTTTGCAGCCCCATCAGCAGTGGATGAATGTTCCCCTTCCCTACATCCTCGCCAACATTTGGTATTACTTGTTTTCTTGATCTTAGCCAGTCTGACTTGGATAAGGTGAAATCTTAAGGTGGTTTTAATTTGTATTTCCCTAATTATTAGTGATGTTGATCATCTTTTAAGATGTTTCGTAGCCATCTTTATTTCTTCTTTTGAGAACTCTGTTCAGCTCCTTAGCCCATCTTTTAACTGGGTTACTTCCTTCTTGATTCTTTGTTTTTTGAGTTCATTATATATTCTGGATGTTAAACTTCTGTCAGATGTGTCAGTGGTGAAGATTTTCTCCCGTTCTGTGGGGTTTTTCTCTTCACTTCTTTGTTTGCTTCTTTTGATGTACAGAAGCTTTTTAGTTTAAGGAAGTCCCATTTGTTGATTCTTGACCTT
>NW_008344824.1:983593-984504 GCF_000622305.1 Nannospalax galili | reverse complement strand
CATATAGGTTTTTAAAGTATTCCCTTATAATGTTCTGTATCTTTCTGGTGTCTGTTGTGATGTTTCCCCTTTCATCTCTGATTTTGTTGATTTGGAGGTGCTCTTTCTTTCTTTTGGTAAATTGGACTAGCGGCCTATCAATCTTGTTTATCTTTTCAAAGAACCAGCTCTTGGAATTGTTGATTCTTTGTATTGTTTTCTTTGTTTCAATTTCATTAATTTCTGCCCTGATTTTTGTTATTTCTTCTTGTCTGCTGGGTTTGGGATTCGTTTGCTGTTGCTTTTCAAGTGTGTTGAGTTGCAATGTTAACTCATTTATTTGTGTTCTTTCCGATTTTTTGATGTAGGCACTTAGAGCTTTAAACTTCCCTCTAAGGACCACTTTCAGCATGTCCCAGAGGCTTTGCCGTGTTGTATTGTCCTGTTCATTTAATTCCAGGAATACTTTTATTTCTTTCTTAATTTCTCTTTTGACCCATTCATTATTCAGTAGCGTGTTGTTTAATCTCCATGTGTTTATGTGGTGATTAGGGCTTCTTTGGGTGTTGATTGTAAGCTTTATTGCATTGTGGTCTGATAGAATGCATGGAATTATTTCAGTCTTTTTGTATTTGTTGAGGTTTGTTTTGTGCCCCAGTATATGGTCGGCTTTGGAGAAGGTTCCATGGGGTACTGAGTAGAAAGTATGTCCTTTGATGTTTGGGTAGAATACTCAGTAGATGCCTGTTAAGTCCATTTGATATATGGTATTGTTTAATTCAGATGTCTCTCTGTTAACTCTCTGCCCTGCAGACCTATCTAATGGAGACAGTGGGGTATTGAAGTTGCCTACTATTAATGAGTTGCAGTTAAACTGGGTCTTAAAGTCCTGTAGTATTGTTTTATGAAGTTTGGTGCGCCAGAGTTTGGTC
>NW_008344824.1:982611-983236 GCF_000622305.1 Nannospalax galili | reverse complement strand
TTGATATAGCTGTACTTTTCCACAGTTATACCATCATTGGATTTCTTTCTGCAATCCCATTGGTATAGTCATTCCTTACTTCAGCTCTTTGTATTGCTTCCAGAACTCTCTGGAGGGCTGGTTTTGTGGACATGAATTCCTTCAGCCTATTTATGTCATGGAAGATTTTTCTTTCCCCTTCAACTATAATAGACATTTTGTCTGGGTATAGTAATCTGGGTTGGCATCTCTGGTCATTTAAAACTGGGAATACTTTGGTCCAGGCTCTTCTGGCTTTCATAGTTTGCACTGAAAAGTCAGCTGTAATCCTAATGGATTTTCCTTTTTATGTGACTTATTGTTTCTCTTTTGCAGCTTTCAGAAATGTCTCTTTGTTTTGTACATGTAGTATTTTTACTATGATGTGCTATGGAGAGTTTCTTTTCTGGTCCTGTCTGTTTGGTGTTCTATATGCTTCTTGTATTTGTATGGGCATGTCTTTCTTTAATTTTGGGAAACTTTCTTCCACGATTCTGTTGAAGATCTGGTCCATGCCATTACCTTGGGATTTTTCTCCTTCCTGTATGCCTATGATTCATAAGTTTGGTCTTTGTGTGGTGTCACACAATTCCTGCATATTCCATTC
>NW_008344824.1:954262-981824 GCF_000622305.1 Nannospalax galili | reverse complement strand
CCAAATTGCTTTCATCTTCAGGAGTTCCCACAGAGGCCCAAGTCAGATGAGGATCAGATGCTCTCAGGCTTTCTCCTGAGGTCAGGATCCCTCCAGGAACGATGTTGTCCTCAGGAATTTGGGGGCTGGACTGGCCTGGAAACAGCACCTGGAAAGATGCTGGTTTAGGGCAGCTGGTGGCCGTGCCACCCAGAGATGCAAAGACAGATGGGGCAGGAAGAGACCCCAAGGACCTCTGGGGACTGCACTGAGTAGCTGGGTTGGTCTGGATGCAAAGGATCAGGAAGAGGAAAGGTTAGCCCCTGCATCCGAGAAAGAGGCTGGTGGGTGGTACAGGACTGGCCCCAAGACAAGGAATGGGACAGGACCCAAACTAGGAGAGACCAGCAGGGAAGATGGGAGGGTGAAAGAGGCTGGAGGAGTCATGGCTTGGAAAGCGTGATGGACTTACCCTAGAGAGAGGCCTGTGGGTAGGAGAGAGGCCTGTGGCAGGTCTTTCAGGCCCAGGGAAGCAGAGGGAGGTGAGGGAGAGGCCAGGAAGCAGTATTGGTTCCCCATGTGTCTGGGGCCCCAAGACAAGGAATGGGGCAGGACCCAAACTAGGAGGAGAGACCAGCAGGGGAGATCTTAATTTTGTTTTTAGAATTACTTAAATCCAAAACTCTTTGAAGCAGAAAATCCACTGTTAGAGGACATTATATGATAACACTTAAGTTAAAGAACCCCTATCATTCATGAAGGTGGCCTTTAAAGATGGTATATATATATAGTGGGGGGGGGGCGTTGATAATCCATTCTTGCCCCCATACCACCTCAAGACTGTATATAAGGGTAGCAATTGCCTGACCTTAGGTTGCCAGCTGTGGTAGTCTGTGGAAAGAGCTACTTCTCATGTAAACCTTGATCACATTGGAGCCAAAAGTTGTAGGCAAAGAACACAGAAGACAGGAGTGGGTTGCAGGATCCACTCCACACTTTCTGAATTTACTCTGCCCTTTGACCTCTCAGTGACTTTACTCTGGATCAAGCACCCTTCACTTCCTTCTTTCTCAAAATCTAGCAAAGTCTTGTCAGTTAAAAAATAATGTAAAATGTTTATCTGCCCTTCAAAACTTAATTTAAATGCCACTCCTTCCATTAAACTTTGTAAAGTTCCAATTGCAATTGATTTCCTCATCTCTACCCTTGAACAACTTTGTTCTGTCACAGTGTTTGTTCCAATTTGCATTGCACTGTGATTATTTTCATAGTTTATTTCTCTTGTCCACTGTAAGTTCCTTCAGGACAGGGACCATTATAATCAATACAGTGTAAAGCTCATATTTTATGTTGTAGGCATCTATACATACTTGTCAAAAGTTCAATAAACTAATACAGTGAGAAGTAACTAGTGTCAAAATCCACTCCTGTCTCATCTTGATGAAAGCACGTACATACACACACACACACGCACGCACACACTCCTCATCCTGTATGAACAAAAGCTTAATCAGTAGAAAGAAAAAAAAAATATTGACACTAACATTGATTTGATTGTTTGGCAAAAATAATTATTTAAAAATATACATTTAACCTATATGTTTTCCATGGTTTAAGCTTTTATTAGCAAAATAATAACAATACACTCATCTACTTGCTTCAAATCTGCTCATTGTTGACATGGGTAAATATTTCTATTATCTTTTTTGTTTCACGATAATTGGGAGCCACTTGTGAGAAAAATATATGGTAAAGTAGTAATATCATTGGTCCCCAGAAAGTATGAATCAGAATCAAAAGTTTAGCCTGCGTTGGTGGAGGACAGAATGTAAGTAAACAAACCATTAACTCCCACACAGCTGCTCTGAAGCTCTTAAAATCAGTTGTTTCCAGGCAGCACAGCCATACAGAACTGTTCCCAAGCATTTAGTTCTCTCGACCACAGAGGAACAAATCTGATCCTTAGGGGCTGTATGTACTCTTTTTTGAAATACCTAATTTGGTGTAAAAAAAAAAAAAAACAAAAGATCACAGAAGAGGTATATTTAGAATTTTTAAATAAGACTGCTTGTACACAGAAGAATCAATAAATAAATAGCCAAACAATGTTTGCATTGATTTATGTATTTCTTATCTTTAAAGCAGAATTCCTCTGTGTGCCTGTGATTCCCATATAAAGTAGAGAAGATAAAGCACGATATAAAGCTGCTGGATGAGAATTAGAGGTGATGAAAATTACCACAGCTGAAGAAAATGAGCCATTGGTTAGGGAAGCCTAACCCCTAAGACAAGTGTATTTTCAGTACTGGCTTTTTTGCTCACATCACAGCCCAAAGCCCATGAGTGTCTGGATTGCTTTCTGTGTCCATTCAGGTGCACAGACCTCAGAACTTTACCAGCTGTTGTGTGCTCACAAATGTAGACACCCTAAAATTTCTGCTAGTACGAAGGTTTGTATTTAGAATGGGAGAGGCAATGCCATCGTGAAAAATCAGTTTAATAAAATTAATAATAGACTAAGAAAAACAAAAAGAATAGGGTGATGCATGCATCTGTTTCTAGAAGCATGCTCCTAGATGATGTTAATGCTGCCAGTACAGGGATTGGGTAGAGTCCCTGGGACTGTAAATCCTGAGTTGGATCTCTGTGCAGGGATTGAGCACATGGAGGACATTGCAGAACATTGGGGATGTGTGACACATTCACTTTGCTTTGGTAAGAACTCAGTGACATAATCTCACCTACCTTGTAAGGGAGGCTTCCTTGTAAGCTCAGGAAGAAAAGGATAAGGGGGTCTGGTAAACACCCCGCAGAGCCTGCCTTACAAACCAAGCTTTCCAGAAGTTGCTGAGATGACCCCTGTCAATTAGAAAGTGTGGATGGCCTGTAGGTAATATACTGTGTGCTCTTGTGGTACAGCCCATTCTGTACCCACTTTTCTTTGAAAAGAACTCATGTAAACATTTTTACAGAAAGATGTGCATCCCTGCTCCCCAGTTTTATATGAATAAGTGTTATCTTATTCATGCACACTGTCAACTGTGCATCCTTATGGTGTCATTTGTAGGTGTAAGGCATTGCTCTATCAGGCTGTGTGCTTCTTGCAAAGCCATTATTTCTCTTTACTGTTCCTACTGTACATGGATTAAGCTCTGCTTTTCCTCTGGCTATGACAGCAAGGCTCCTACAGCCATCATCCCAAGGCAAAACAAATGAAAATGTGTGATGGGCCCGATGGAAAGTATTTAATTTCCTAACCATCTATGGCTCTTAGAATGAGAAATGAGCCTCTGAATTTCATGTTTCCACATTTGGTATCTTTCATGGACTGGTAATAGTAAGAGTATCCCATAAAACTGCCTTGGGGATTCTTTTTCTGCTTGACCCGTAAATGTGCTTTGTATTTATCTGGAACAAAATTGACATTCAGGGAGTCAGGTAGAAAATTGTTTTGTGAGAATTATGGGCACAAATGCCATCAACAACCTGAAGCTATCCAGCCCCAATAAGCACTGAGTCTTCAGTGGCCACTTTGAAAGACTGAAATTCTGCAGCCTAAATCCTTGTCAGTGCACCCACCACACCGTGGCTGTTATTTATTGACTGCTATTTTCACATTCCTCCCTGTGGGGGAAAGAGGGATAGTGCCTGACCCAGCATTGTTTTTGGTCTACCATAGTGCAAATATGAAATCTGAATGCAAGGGGATGGATGGGGCATGATGAGAGAGATGACAGTGTGGAGGAGGAACAGGCCAGAAGGGACTGTCTCCACATCCCAGGCAGGGGAACAGCTGCAGTGGCTTGGTGACAGGTCTCTCCGATTTACAAATCACCTGGGCTCTTGCAGATTGGCTGGCCTTCCAGGTGGGAGGAGGAGAGCAGTTGGAAAGCTTTGAACACTGATTTCCAGGAATTTATGAGCATCATAATGAGCTCTAATGATAGCACAGCAAGAGACATAAGAACATTGAGTCTACCCTGCTGTCTTAAGTTCCCAAGCCTGCTGCATTCTAGGAGTGCTTTTCATTGTCTGAGTACCTCACTAATTCATAGTGCAAAGTGCTGTGAGAGTAAGGTGAATGTGTGAAGCTGCCATGTGAGGCCTGTGGAGGGCCTTTAATCTCTCTCCCCTGTACTTAATGACTATGGATGTGCCTAGTGCCAGGATGTGGTGCCTGAGGAATTTCACCTAGTCCTGACCCTGGCAGGACAGTATGTCTCCACAGTTCAGACTATTGCTGTAGTAGATCTTGACCACAAGTGGTACGCATAGTTTGGAGGGAAAGAACTTAAGAGTAAGGCAATGGGTCTGGAAGGATGCTGGGCCTCATTTCCTAAGCATCATCAGCCTCTGGGACATCAGTCACTTCTGCTTGGTAAAGGCTCCCCTAGCTCTAAGCTGGCTCTCCATCTACCCATCACTCTCCCCTACTCTACATGATTCCTGCTTCTTTGTGTGTGGTGATAACTGGGTTCTGCCCATCAACCCCTCCTCTTGAACCTGAGGTCTATGTCCTGCTGCAGGTTCTGGATGTCCTGTGCTCCCTCTGTCTCTGCAACGGGGTCGCAGTAAGAGCCAATCAGAATCTGATCTGTGACAACTTATTACCCCGGAGGAACCTACTCCTGCAGACACGGCTAATTAATGATGTTACCAGGTAAGGCCACTACTGTCATTCCAAGTGCAAAGCTTGTCTCAAAGGTAGGAAAGAGGACTTCCTAGCAACTCAAGCAAATAAGTCCAGGCATATGTGCACTTTGACTAGGGACTTGTCCTCCAGCCCCTAAAGTGCAGTTCCAAAACTTTCCCCTAAAGTGGCTGAGAATGGAGTATAAGTACAATCTAGTGACTGAAGAAGTTTAACTTTAAACATGAATGTGCCCTTATTATTTCTTCATAATGTATCCATATTTATTTTGATACCCCATTTTTTCTAAAACCTTTTAATAAATAATGAATATTCCAAGGTGATAGATACTGTGGTTGCTTGGATTCAGTAACATGGACATTTGCCTGACTGCTACCTATGAGTCAGGATGGGCCCAACTAGAGCCCCAGCCCACTGGTCCCCACATGTGAGCTCACTGGACCCGACCAGGGCAGGCCTTAGGTTCTGTTTTCCACTTTTCACCTAGGCCCGCACCCTGATTCACAGTCAAGAAGGAAGAGGCTTTCTTCTAAGGTACAGTGCAGCAATGCACAGACCTCAGGCACCGCACAGACCTTCCTTCTTCATACTGCCTGATTTTTACCTGCCCATCCCAAACAGGATGAAGCCATATTTAAATACGAAGTACATATTTAAGAGCATAACCCCAAACATGAGCTCTCTAAGTTGCCTATCCCAAGCCTTTAACCGCATTTCTTGACCTTAATAAGGTAAATGAATAATGACTTCTTAATTCTTTTAAGTACTAATTATGCTTAGTGACAAAAGCTGCTGTTTTGAAAATGACACTATGTAAGCCTGTGTACAAGAGGATGAAATTCATATAAATGATTTCTTTCATTTACAGGAAGACACAGAGGTTGGTAATCATACAACTCTATGTAATGTTTTCAGTGTTGTTGCTCATGGTTAGCACTCAATAAATGTGTTGTCTTAAATGGAATATTTAAGGCATCTTTATATTTTATGTGAAATTAATCTTTTCCTCTTACCTCCCACTAAGAACTTGACCAAGTGCTGAAGGCTGTAAATAATTCTATTTCATTAATTTCTGCCCTGATTTTTATTATTTCTTCTTGTCTGATGGGTTTGGGTCTGGTTCAACTTGCTTTTTCAGTTTTTTATTATCTGCAGAAGCCATCTATCCTATGTTTAATTTCAGTATCCGGCCAAACATCTTCCTGGGAGTTGCTGAAGGTTCCGCGCAGTACAAGAAATGGTACTTCGAATTGATTATTGACCAGGTGGACCCCTTCCTAACAGCAGAGCCCACACATCTGCGAGTGGGCTGGGCCTCCTCCTCAGGCTATGCCCCATACCCAGGAGGTGGAGAAGGTTGGGGAGGCAATGGTGTTGGCGATGATCTGTATTCCTATGGCTTCGATGGACTTCATCTTTGGTCAGGTGAGTACTTTTTGAAGGCTTCTACCCTTATTTTCCTGCTGAAAATAATTGGGCCTCATATTGTTCAAGCTGAAATTGACACTTTCAGTTAGAATAATAGATATGCTCGAGTCCCATGAGATTGGTAGACAGGAAGAACATCAGGTTTAAATGAGTTTTATTTATAGCATTATTCTGAGAGTTCCTAGCTACGTGGACCAATACAGAGGACTTGACTTTCCTTAAGCTCACTGTTGTGTTTGGTTGTAAACACACCTTGCAGGAGCATGTGTTTGAATACTTGATCACCCCCTGGTGGCACTGTTTAGGGAAGTTGTGGAGCTTTTGGGAAGTGAGGCCAAGCTGAAAAAGTGGGCCATTGGGATGCATGCCTTGAGGTTTATAATACAGCTCTGCTTCCTCTCTCCTCTGTTTCCTGGTCCACTGGGATATGAATAAGCAGCTGCCATGCACTCTTCCACTACCACAGAGCCACGCAGCACCATACCTCCCCTGCCAAGACGCACTGTAAACCAAAACAAGTCCTTCCCTCCTTAAGTTGCTTTTTTTGGTCAGGTATTTGATCACAGCAATGCCAAAAGTATCTGTAGATCCTTGTTAAGTAGGATTGTTAGGGTTTTATGAATAAGCAGAAAAGGAGACACTCAGCTTGAATTAGTGACAGTAAGCTGCGTGCTTTCTGTATATTTCCCCTTGTTATATCCTCATGATGATCCTTATGGTAGAAAATACTGAACTCGTGTTACAGATATAGAAACTGAAACGTGTAGATATTACGAAATGCATTTGCTGCAAAAGATCTTACTCTGATTATGTCATCGAGCCCATAACGTTGTCAACACGGCCTGCTGCTTGATGTTATAGTTAAGATTTGTGTGTCAGTGGAAATCTCATAAAGAATTCAAGTCTTTTTTTAAAAAAAAAAAAGATAAATAATCATGCTTTTCCCAAGCAGATCTATGGCTCATAATTGTAGAGAAATGGGTTGGTTCTGTGTGTGTGAAAATCTTAGAGCAAGTCTTCTTTTTACTCAGAACAAGAGCCACACCTCTGCTGACTCTTGTCCAAACATGTATTTTCTGTATCTTTTTGAGAACTTCAGTTGGAGATATTGTCTGTCTAGTAGAAATCCCTTCCAGAAGTGGAAGCATTGTGCTTCACACCTCTTGTGTAAGAAATCATGATGTGCGTTCTTAAATTCAGTATGATGGAAAAGTTTGTCTATAAGATGGATCTGTAACTAAATTCTTCTGTAACTGAGAACTGCATACCTATCATATTTCTTTCTCTTAGCTTTTAGACCAAATCCTACCTACCTGATATCAATAACTAATGTCATCTCAGATTCTGATAGCATGCTTCTTGGAGTTGGCCTTTAATTTTCAATCTGTCAATTTGGAGTTTCTTGGGTTTTGTGGTATTTCATATGCAGTTTAAACAGTTTAAAACTTTTAGAAATATCATGGACAGTTAGTTGAAAGGAGAAAAATATGTAAGTCTGCACATGTTCTATGTGTCCTGAAGGACAGCTTGGAACAGATAAAAGCAAACAAGAAATGGCAAGAGGGGAGGCTAAGCAGCAGGAAGACCATCGTGTTCTCACAACTCACCTCACCAGTTCTTCGCAGATGATGGATAGTCCCTTCTTGGTTCTCTAAGTCCCATTGTGGAGTCAGTGAGTCTGTAGGTATACAGAAGAAACCTTTAGCTGAGTTATCAACTGGGTGCCATAAGCTTTCCCTAGGGAAGTGATTTGAAAGAATAACTGTGCTCAGAATGGACTTGAGTTTTGAAATTCATTCCCACACTACCTACTAATGACTGCCATCTCATCATCACAAGCCCATGTGTTCTCTGGAGTCCAGACCATACTTGCAGAGGACTTATGTGGAGACTGGTAAAAGAAATGCAAAGCACACCCATCCATCAGATGAAGAATATTGGACCCTTGTTTCAAAGAAAAATTGATCGTTCTCCAAAGAAAACTTTCTTCATCTTTTCAGACTCTGCAGCAGTAGATGGGGCTCTTAGGAAATCTGTGTATCCATTTGTAGACATTTGGAAAATGAATTCTTCAGTGAGTCACAGGTGGAGAAGACGTCCATGGTGTGTCAATACAGGCACACTGTGCACTTCAGGATCTGAACATCCTAATTCTGTGTCATTTCAGGAGTGAACAGTTGCTCCTCTCCAACCCACCAATTCCTTCTATACTGAGTCCTCTGAAGGCAAACAAGTTGGATGATCCAGACACGCTAGGCATCACTAGCAGTGGCTCTGTATTGAAGAACTAGAGAGACAGCTGGGAACTTAGCTTTGCAAAGGCTTGTTATGGCTTTGTACATTACACATACTTTGTGATATAGTACCATAGAGGTGTGTTCAAGTAACTCAATCCCTTCGTCCCCAGCATCTGACAAGATGTAGAAAAGACAGTGTCTGTAACATTTACATTGTTCTTTCTTGCTTAAACGCAAAGCTTCCTTAAGTCCAGGCTTTATTCTTTCTCCAGCTCTACACAGGAAACATCTATCTTTCAGGAGCCAAAGGTAAATGTGTCAGGTAAATATGTCCAGTTGAAGAAGTAAGGTTTCTGTGAATGACTCCCTCCAGGATGGCAGTGAATTTCAGGCTATCTGATGAAAGGGTAATTGTTTGATATATAAATGGTATGGGAATAACACTGCAGTTTGCTATTGGAGAGAATAAAAGATGATTAGGGAGAAACTGGAAATTGGCCTTCATAATTTTTTCTTCTTTTTCTTTAGCTTCAAATGTCCAGATCCATTAACTTTATAGTTACCTGTATGCATAAATTAAGCCACTGGCTTGAACTGGTCTTTAACATATTTGTTAAAAAACGATCGATGTTGCAGTAGGTGGAAAGAATTGTAATGCTCCTAACATTTTGTCAATGAAAAGGGTCAAGAAAAAAGCAGCAAGGCCATGCCATACTTCCAATTTTTTTTTCTTATTTTTGTGTGTTGGGGGGTGGCATTCGGCTAATTGCTTTCTTTGCAGATTCTGTTTCTTCAAATAAAATGAGGTAAAGTTGGAGGATCACTGGAGCCCAGATATTCCAAGCTAGCCTGGGAAATATAGCTAGACTGCATCTCAAACACAGAGAGAGAGAGAGAGAGAGAGAGAGAGAGAGAGAGAGAGAGCAAGAGATGGGGGAAGGGAGGGAAGGAGAGAAAGAGAGAAAATAGTATAAAAATCCTCATAAAATTCTTATAAAATTTAAATGAGATAACAAATATGAAGTCTCTGCCACACAGTGGGTATCCAGGTATGTGATTTCTCTTCCCTCCTTGCCTTTGAAGTCCACTGTGCTTAGAAAGACCAAATACAGGGTTTGTATACTTCAAAACCATTTAAGTAATACCTAGGGGAATAAAGAATTTGAGTCCTATGCTCAATTGAAATAGAAGTTTCAAAGGATTTCCTAGAACTATGAGTAAGTATAAATGAGCTTTCTGTGTATAAACACATGTGCATAGAAGCCGGTGTAGTCCCTTTCTGTGTCAGCTGTGGAATCATCCCCTTCCTCAGCCCTACCCCAGTCCCCCTAAGAATCCTGGGTCAGCTTGACACCTGAGGTTTGCCTTTTGGAGGAACAATTCTTTGTGATGGCCTCACTTTCCTCCCCTGGTAAACTGGCCATGGGGAGAGCATTTGGGAGTAATTTCAGCTCATGGCAGCCTGTGGTATAGTACTGACAAAGGGCAGTTTCATAAGAGGAAATTGTACCATTCCCTCTGCTTTAAACTCCTTCTCTCCATAGAACTGGAATAAACAGAGGAATTCATCTTCCAAGAGATCAGTGATATGGAAACAAATGAATAGAGTAAGATGATTTTTCCTGATTTAGTGAAGACTGACTCCCTAGTGTTTACAAGAGGGGAAATGATCTGTCTCATGACCCAAATGGGCCTGGGGTTTTGGTTCATCTGTCACAGCTCACTGTGACCCCATGTTTTGTGGAGGGAACCTGGGCAGTAACAGCAGAACAGCAGTGTTTTTATGCCTTTGTCTCCTTCTCATGCTACACTCCTAAGTCATATTTGTGTGTATTATTATTATTATTATTATTATTATTATTTGTACAGGGCACCAAACTCTGGAGCTATGAAATGCTGAGCCCCAGCCTTTCCAGTTGCCTACTTGCTCATCAGAAGAGATTAAATCCTGTAGTCATTTATCCCTGGGTTAGTTCAAAGATGGGCAGCACATGATTGAGTGGCTTTTTATTTCTTATCTTTAAAAAGCAGGGTATGTTAACAAACTTTCTGATATTATAAGAAAATACATAAGAAAATCAACTTACAAAGAAAGACTGTTTATTTTGGCCCATGGATTTAGAGGTTTCAGTCCATATCTATTATTATCCCCATCACTTGGGGCCCCTGGTGAGGCAGCACATCATGATGGGAGCATTCCTGTGCTTATTAGTTTTCATCATCTTGACACAAAATAGCATCACCTGGAAAGAAGAAATCAAAACAGAGGGATTTCCTCCATCAAACTTCCCTGTGTACCTGTCTGTGAGGCATTTTCTTGATTGTTAACCGATGGAGGAGGGCCCAGCCCACTGTGGGCAGGGCCATCCCTGGGCAGGTGGGCCTGTATAAGAAAAGTAGCTGAGCAAGCCAGGGAAAGCAAGCCAGTAAGCAGTGTTCCTCCATGGTATCTGCTTCAGTTCTTGCCTCTAGGTTCCTACCTTGAGTTCCTGCACTGGCTTCCCTCAGTAATGGACTATGACATAGATGTTCAGCCAAATAAACCATTTCCTCCCCAAGTTGATTTTGATCTGTGTTTTATATCAGGAACAGAAAAGGTTTAAAAAAAACGATTTGGCAGAGCTAAAATGTTCAGTTCATCATAAGAAATCAAAAGAGAATGTGATAAAGAGACCAGGAACTCCCAGTTGCTCTTCAAGACACACATTCAATGACCTGCAACCTCCCACTATTCCCCATCTCTTTAAAGTAACCAGTGAGGCCCAAGCCTCTAACATACTGGCTTCAGGGAACACTTAGGATTTGGACTATAGGTTTGGAATGGCCCTTTCTTTTTTCCAGACAGACAGAGGCAGTGAGGTACCACCAACCCCACCTCCCTCAGCAGATGGGCTCTACTGATGCTCAGAGTTCCTAAAAGCTTAAGAAACATTTGAGTCTACTCTTAGCAAAACTGTAAAACAAATTTTCTTGTATAGCCTCCCATCTCCCCTTGCTGTTCTAAAAGAATCATAGATAATAAGTATTTTGGAAAATGTGTATTTTTGCCATTACCTTTGAGAAAAGAGAGACTTTAAATCACTTTTTAGACTCAGCTCCCTATACTACATTTTTCCATATTTTGTTATTTTTCCAAATATTGCAAAAGGTACAATAGTATTCCTATAACAGTTTGGAAAGCTTTGTGTTTTATTTTTAAACTTTTTTATTGAACTTTTGTACATTTCATACAACAGTTAATCAAATTTAGACTCCCTTCCCCCATCCATGCCCTCACATGCATCTCCCCCCACCAGACTTCATGCATTCTGCCATATATGCTAAGTTCTATCTAGTCAAGCATTTGTACCCAGATGGCCTTCAAAGCAAATTCATACACTGGAGTCTAGTCAGCCCATCTAGAGATCATAAGTAAGGTCCACTCTCCTATACCCAGCAGTAATCAGTCTCCAACAGTTCCAGGCCTAGGGCCAGTCCACTGCCCATTTCCCTCATTCTACCCTGGACCCTGTCTGATTAAGTTGGCTTGGGTCCTGTGCTCAATGTCACCATTGCCACAAGTTCACATGTGCAAGCTTCCAGAGGCCTGAAAGGCTCTGCCTCCTTATGTTCATGAACCAACCCTGGTTCTTACAGTCTTTCTGTTCCCTCTTCCTCAATGGTCCCTGAGCTGTGGGTGGGTGAGGTTTTAATATAGAATTTCTATCCAGGGACACACATTCTGCAGTCTCTTATTCTCTAAAACTTGTTCAATTATAGCCTTCTGTGTGCATCTCATTCAGTTGTTTAAGGAAGCTTCACTGGTGAAAGTTGAGGGATGTAGTAGTTTTCTCTCTATCCCCGGTTCCACTATGTTCCATGAACATTAGGTGTAGAGGTTCCGCTGTAAATATGTCAGCTAGGACTGGGTATCTTTCAGATGTATATTCTCTGTGTGTGACCAGTTGTGGAACTCTGCAGTAGCCTCCATCTGTTGAAAAAAGAATCTTCTTTGATGAGTAGTGTATGGTATACTTGTCTGTAAATATAAGAATCCATAATTAGCCTTAAATAAGGGAAGAAATTTCATTTGTCTAGGATCTATGACCTTCCAGCCATGTGTATTTGGCTGTGTTTACAATGCCACCCATGAGTTGCCTCCCATTGAGAGGGCTTTAAGTTCAATTAGATAAGTGTTGATTGTCCCCCAAATAACAGTGAACCTACTGCACCAATAGAGGTAGTCTGCTGTGCCAGTCATTATTGTTATTAGGCTTTAGGACTGAGTGCCACCATTGATTGATTTTCTCCCTCAGCAGCGTTCATAGTGTCCTCTAGGACTATGAGAGCTGGACTTCACTCAGTCCCCTCCAGTATGTTTTTCCATATTTTGTTATTTTTCCAAATATTGAAAAATGTGTAATTAAATTCCTATAATCTGGAAAGCTTTGTGTGTGTGTGTGTGTGTGTGTGTGTGTGTGTGTGTGTGTGTTTACTGTTAGCCTAGTAATTCAAATGTTTAGGGTTTTGAAAACAAGATTTTCTGTTTATGGCAATGTGGCAGGCACTCTTCCTATCTGCAGGAAACAATTCATCCAAATTCACAGCATTCCAGTGAGGTAAGCATTATTGTTCCTATTGGATGGAGAGGGAAAGGTAAGTTAATTGTCCAAACTCAGAGAGCCAAGGATACCCAGGACACAAATTCAAGCTGCCTGGCTTTACAAACTCCTCTAATGCTCAATCATCAAAACCATTATAATCATAATAGTCCCTACACAAACTGTCTTTATAGGTTCACTGTGGGCATCATTGTGCCCATTTTACATATGGAGAAACTGGCCTCCTAGTAAAATCACAGGCCTGGTACATATAGTGGATGTAGAATTGGAATCAAACTCAGCCTTGTATGATTGGAAGACCATTCTCATTCTGTGTGCAATTGGAAAGACAAGCAACTTACATAAGTATAGATTGTAGAACCTTCGAGAATCATCTGTAAGCTTGAAAACTTTCACAGTGTAGCGATTGTTTTGTCTGGATGGGGCAGAATGACAGAAGAGAGTTACAAAAGCAAATCCATAGTGGGTATCATCTTCCAATTTCAAACTCTTCCCACTGTTTACTGTTAAAAACGAGTTACACTTCCTCAGATGACCTTTCACAGCACGAATATTCTATGCAGTGGGTTCTGTAACAAACACATTGCCCTATATGCTTGCTGAGGATGCTCTAAGTACCTGCTGAGGATCTACTTCATATCCACTGATTTGGGGCAGTCTCTCTTAGTTTCTACTTACTATTGGCCCAACTTCTCTTTCTCTACCCTTTGTACTTTCAAAGTGGTCTCAACCTATTCTTTCAATGTGCCTATAAATTGTGTTTACAAGTGTTGCAAAGGAAATTTGTGCTTGGAGCCCAGTCTTTGCCAACGAGGGAGATGAAGTATGGTGTCATTCACCATCACCACTGCCATTCCTCTGGACCACAGTTGGCTGCTTTGGAGTGTTAAAGGCTAAATAAAGCCCAGAACTCAGCCTCCAGAGCATCAAAACCCTGCTGCAAGTGAAAGGCATCCTTGTGTCCCAGGGCCACATTGAAGTCCACAGAGGACTTTGAAGGGAAAGGGAGTGAGAGCAGTAGAATCACAGTTCAACCCTGGAAGTCTTATCCTGGTTTATAGGATTCTTGAAAAGGTGAACATCCTTGTAATTTATGTTTTTAGTCATTGAGGTTCTGGATACTTTTCAAGTTAATTGACCAAAGTAATATTTCAATCATTTCCTAGTGTTTGCAAAATCACAGATCTATCAAAACCTGTTCAAGTGATATTCAGGGATATTTTCTGGAAACTAAAACAATGAAGAAATGAAACATTTTATCAGTAACCTCAATTTTAATGGGAAAAATCAGAATTCCAGAGTGAAACATGCATAGCGAGCTTTTCTGTTTTAAATAACAAATTCCTTTAATAACAGACTTGAGTGGAAAAGAGAAAATGTTATGGGACCCAGGATATCAAATACACTGGAACGAAGAAGACTCGGGCTCCCCAACTGGAAAAATTGGAAGATGTCAGCCCCAGCCACACTCCACATTGTGCTGCTTTGTTTTGCTGTTTAATGCTTTTATGCATAGTTTCTCCCAGTGGAGTACTTACTCCTCATCCTCTAGAGTGAATCAAGGTACTGAAGGTAGAAGAGCAGAGTCTAAGGCCTCCCCGCTTGAATCGGACAATCTGCACTGATTCTGCGTTGTGGCCTCTTCAGGGGAGCTGGCCAAGCTCCATGTCTCGCCTAAGTTTATTATCCTTCCCCTCATTCCCTGCCCGCCTCACGAGTCCTCAGTCCCCAGCCTTAGCAGCCTCTAGCCATTCTGCACACGTTATACATTTGCTTTTGCTCCTCTCTTTCGCATTTATCTACCATTGCTTCCACCCCTGTCTCTTTCTCCCATGTTTCCAGGCAGACTTGGCACCTTTCTCTGCATCTGGTGGGCAGCAAGTACCTTCATTCCAATATTATCCTATTGTAATATTTGAATATCCCCCCCAGACTATCGACATCTTTAGTGCACAAATTTGGTCTTCTGCTTTTGATCCCCAGCCTGGAAGATAGTATCTGGCACAGAGAACAGCGCTTCCTTATTATTGGTGAAGGAGGGAGGAGGGTGGGGATGCAATATGGCTTTCTCAATCACCTAGAGGATGCTTTTATTTTTTAAATTAAGAGGATAATTGTTTCAGTATTTTTATATCAGCCAATTTGTTTTGAATCTATTACTAAATTGGCAGTAGCTACTTAAACAGTTTTAAATTGAGATTTGATACCTTTGTTACCAAAGATATATGTATAAAATTTGGAATTAACACATAATCCATCAGGAGATTTAGTCTTAAATTATCTTTTTGTGGCATATAATGAAATCATTAAAGTCCAGTTTTGGGTTTGTTCGGTCTGGTTTTTTGGTTTTTGGTTTTTGTGGGTTTTTTTGTTTTTGGTTTTGGTTTTTTTTTGTTTTGAGACAAGGTCTCCATATGTAGTACCGGCTGATCTGGGGCTCAGTATATTTTTGAGACAGGGTCTCCCTGTAGCCCCAGCTGTCCTGGAACTCACTATGTAGACCAGGCTGGCCTTGAACTCACAGAGATCCGCCTGCCTCTGCCTCCCAAGTGCTGGGATTAAAGGCATGTGCCACCATGCCCAGCCAAAGTTTTTATTTATTTTTATGCGTGTATGACTGTTTTGCCTGCATGTATGTTAGTGTGCCACATCATGCAATGCCCATGAAGGCCAGAAGAGGGCATCAGATCCCCTGAAACTGGTGATTGTTAGCTGCCATACAGGTGCTGGGAACTGAACCCAGGTCTTCTGCAAAAGCAGCAGTGTTCTTAACCTCTGAGCCATCTCTTCAGACCCTAAAATCAAGATTTAATAAGTATTCTATCATAACATAAAATGTAATATGATTTGTTAAAAAAAATCTTACCTCTCCCAGGTTTGATAGTCTGTATGGGTATATGTGCATAAACATGCTAATAAGTGTTTTACTGAAGCATTTTTTAAAATTTTCTGACAATTTCCTACATATTTATACAGAATTTTGGTGACTTTCACCTCAATTACCCTAAGTCCCCTCTCTCACCTGCTGAAAACTTTGTTCTTCTTTACAGGTCTACTTCTACTTTGATGTTTTTTTGTTTTGTTTTGTTTTGTTTTGTTTGACACACTGAACTTAGTTATGATTGTTCCCATGACCATGGGTGGGGCTACACCCCTGAAGAAAATGAAATCCTCTCCCCTAGTGGCCATTAACTGCCGTAGTCCCTCAGTGAGGAATACGGCCCCATGTGCACCTCCGCCATGCATGATGAATTGGTGGCAGATCTAACCCTGTGCAGGTCGTGCATAGGTAATCACAGCTGCAATGAGTTCGGGAGTGCATCGCCCATGTGATGTTCAGAAGACACTGTCTCACAGAACTCCTTCTCAACCCCTGGCTCTTATGTTCTTTATGCTCCTCTTCTGAGGTGTTCTCCAAGCCTTGGAGGGGTGTGTAGGAATGAGCACTTATTCCCCACGTTATAGAGTTATGATTTTTCCTTTTCATACTTTTCTAAATATAAATGATGAGCATTTACAATGAACATGTATTAATTGTGCAATTTAGAAACAAGCTATCTTTATCTTGTACCTGAAACCCTGTATTAATTGCCGGCTTCTGCCCCTCTGGTTCCTCTATTCTCAACAGGAACATAAACCTGATAGGAGAATGGGTAGACTCATAATGATTATTTACTTTTAGAATTTCTAGATGAATATGGTATAATGTAGAAAAAGCAGGAGATTTTCTCACTATTTTGGGTCAGAGGTGTTAAATCATTTTATGAGAAAGACATGTAAAAAAATTTTTTTCACCACCAATGCACAGTATAACTGACAATATGTTCCCTCTTAGTTGAAATAATAAAATTCTTTAAAGCAAAAACAAATCATGCTGCACCATTTCCCAGCTAGCAAGAATACAGTTCTCTTTGCTGGCTTTCTATCAGTGGTGGAGCTTCCTGAGAAAACAGAACAGAATAAGGTGTTCTGTCTCCAATGGCTAAACACATGCACCCCTACCTCCAAACCTCCACTCAGTAAAACGGTCAGCCCCTTACGTCTAATACCCGGCCAGCCTGAGTGTAAACTGAGCAGACTTACTTGTTCTTGTTCTCAGCAGCCTCTAAACCTTGGCTCGTGTCAAACATGACATCTGTCCACTCACCAACTTTGGAGATAATTTCCTACTTCTCGTCTCACACAGGCAGAGTAAAGTTGCCTTTCCTCTCTGGCAGCAAATCCCAACCTTTTCTGTTACGTTCTCATCATTTCCTGGTCTCCCAGTTGTAGCCTCCAAGTGTGTCTTCCTGCCTGATGCATATATCTGTTTCTTCCTGTTCTCTGTTTACCAGGCCGGATACCCCGGGCTGTGGCCTCCATCAACCAGCACCTGCTGAAGTCGGATGATGTGGTAAGCTGCTGCCTTGACCTTGGAGTACCCAGCATTTCTTTCCGCATCAATGGGCAGCCTGTGCAGGGGATGTTTGAGAATTTCAACACAGATGGACTCTTCTTCCCTGTAATGAGCTTTTCAGCAGGTGTCAAGTAAGTTATAACTGCAGTTTCCTAGAAAATACCATGACTGCCACCTACCTCACGACTTCCCCATCACCTTAATGAGCTAAAGAGACAGGAATCTCCCTTACAACTTCCATTTCATGAGCCAAATTGCCCCCAAAACATGATGAAACAAGGGTGATAAACAGCCAGACTGATTCCCTCCAGGTTCTTATTGAATAGGTGACTCCTGCAGGGGTTATATTACACACATATAAATGCAAGATAAATCCTGTGTACAAAATTAATAGTCATAAGAACATTGCATGCTCACTATGAAAACTCTGAAAGAAACAATTTTAAACGATACAGTAAAAATCACCTATAATTGTAATGCTTATCTATAATGGCTATTACTATTTTGTTGGATTCATCTGTTTGCTACAAATGTATGCCTACTTTTTAAACTGCATTATTGTAAGTATTTATGTTTTGTGTCTTATTTTTCATTCAGCCATAAGTAATGAGTGTTTTCATTAGCTATCCACAAAATTATTCTTATGGCCACTTAATCTCTCTTTCTTTGGTTCTCTGGTAATAAAGCTGTTCATTTGGTGTTGCACTTTCATGCCAATTCTATTTCTCTTGTCATAAGTTATATTATTGAAAACATCCCTGCACGTAACTCTTGTTCCATATTTCTATTTTCTTCTTTTCAGAAAGAAGTAAAAATGTAGGAATATTTTTAAGATCCAAATTTATAATTATGTGGCCAAATTTATTTTCAT
Source organism: Nannospalax galili (assembly GCF_000622305.1). NCBI lineage: Eukaryota > Metazoa > Chordata > Mammalia > Rodentia > Spalacidae > Nannospalax > Nannospalax galili. The sequence continues at coordinate 963,661 of NW_008344824.1, read as the reverse complement.
AAAAATCGTATGAACTATTGAGTTTCTTATCAGCACCTGCAAAGTCTAAGAAGTTCTAAAACCATAAATATGTTCAGAGAACATTTTGCAGCAAATCTAACTTGACCTTGGACTGCAGCAGAACTCCTATCAGTAGGAATGCAACTTTTGTTTTTTGGTCTTTTATGTAGCATAATTCTTACAAATATGTGTGTTTAGTTGCAGAGATATTAATACGTCTGAATATTGGATTCAGCTTCTCATCTGGCAGAAGGTTCTGTTTAATATTTGTTCAAAGAATTTCAAAGTTCAAAACACATCTCTAAAGATTTCAGATTAAATATTTGGCTTGTGATGTCACTTAAAGCAACATATATGGGGGACTGGGGAGATAGTTCAGTCAAGCACAGAGACCTGAATTCAATCCCCACAACATGTTTTTTTTTTTTTAATCCAGATGTGGTGGCATGCACTTGTAATCTCAGTGTCAGGGGTTAGAACCATGGTGATCCCTGGGGCTTACTGGCCAGCAGACTAGCCTACTTGGAAAATTCAAGGTCAGTGAGAGATCCTACCTCAAAAAGAAAAGGTGAATGGTGATTGAGGAACACCATCCAATGTTTCCCTCTGGCCTCCAAGTGCACATGAATACATGCGTGCACACACACGTGAATGTGTACACATATGTACACATGCACAAAGCAGCATAGGAATGCACAACTGACTAAATCCTCACTAACTTTTACTGTTATTGGTTATTTTTAATTTTGCCAATTTACCAAAGAAATTACTTTTATTGTTACCATTCTTAGGTCTTTTTCAACCCAGCATTTTTGCTGATTTCATGTTCTTGGCCTTTCTGATAATAATTTTGGGTGATTTTATTGTTAATCAAATTTTATTTAAGGCTGCTAACCTGCTTTCTGTTAACTTTGATATTTATTCCAATTAATGATTTGCTTTTTATAGTTAGTTTTTATCCTATTTTCCCTTTTTAAAAGTATTGAAAGTCAAGAAAAATGGCAAGAACTCATAATACCACCCAAAGATGCTATGCTTTTGTATATAGATCTTTTTTCCTTCATTTGGACTTGCGTTGTATGAGCCATTTGCTGTAAGTCATTGCTGAGCACATTGTTCACTGTTCTGCCCCTCTCACTGCACCTGTTGGGTGCTGTTTCCACTATTTTAGAATGGTTACATATTTCAATGTCTCTAAAACTAACCCCCCACAGCAACCCTCATTGTCTTAGTCATGCTGTTCTCCATCTCTATATTTTAAAAAGCTCATAATTGACTGACCAGGGAACTGGAGTTACAATTAAAATCACACTAGTGTCCATGGGAGCCATTGAACAATGCAGTGGGAAGAGGGTGTGAGCTGAAGCTTTAGCAAAAAGAAGCAAACTCCAAGCTCCGGGTATCTAAATGATAGGTTTTTCAGAATAAAACCACTAGCGTAGGGCTCAGTGCTTTTTCAGGTTAATAAACAAAGATGCGTTCCTTTGTTTTCCAAAGGTACATAAAAATAGATTAGAGCACGGGCCCTGTGGCAGTTGGGAGGAACTGGTATAAGCCCCACTGCACATCTTCCCAGCTCCATTCCAGCAACAGAAGAGAGTGACTAGAAGTGTGATGCAACACAGCCATGTTGGGGTCATACCTATGGCTCAGTGTCTTCTCTAGAGAGAAACAAAGACCTATGGCTCAGTGTCTTCTCTAGAGAGAAACAAAGAAACCCTGAGCTGTCAGTTCCCAGAACCACATTTGCCCAGGTCGTTCACAGCTTCCCTTTCTGTCATTAGGGTCCTTCCCCTTTGTATTCTGTTTTGACCGGCGCCACTCGCTTGGTTTTAACTTACTTTCACAGAAAGAGCACCCATTTCCTAAGATCTCATTTGAGAAAAGTATTTGGTAAATTCAAATCTTTTTAAAAAAGTCATTATACATTAAATTTTATTAATATTGAATTTAACACACATTTTAATAAAGATGTATTTTGTGAAAATAACTTTCTATTTCTTATATTTTACTATTTTTTTACTTATATTTTACTATTTGCGGAGTTCATACATGTGTATAATGTGTTTGATGAAGCCCACCTAAACCCCTCACTACTATCCCCTCCCAATTTCATGTGTTCATTTTCAAACCCTCTGAGTTCACTTAGTGCTGTCTGTGTGTGCGTGAGTGTAGGGCCATCTCCTAGAGCATGGGGCAACCTTTCAGAGGCCACATCCATGAAGAAAACAAACTTTCTCTACTAGAGGCAATTAACTGCCAATAGCTCCTCAGGTAGTGGTGGGACTTGGTAACCCCTCCCCATCTGTGCTGGGATTGGGTCTGACTTGATCTTGTGCAGGTTTTATTCATGCAGTCACAGCCACTGGTGGTTCATGTGTGCAATGGCCCTGTCACGTCTGGAAAATACTGTTTTCTTATAGTCATGTACTGCCTCTGACTCTTAGAATCTTCCTATCCCATGTTCCCCAAGAATCCCAGAGCTTTGGCAGGAGGAGATGTAATACAGATGTATCACTTGTAAATTCAGGTCTCTGGAGAGAGGATCTTCTTCAATCTCCTTCTTGCTAATTAAATTTTCTGTATAGTTCGCATTCACAGAATAGTATACCTGCTTTTGAAGATTGTGTAATAGTTCTTCGTGTTTGTGTTTATATGATGTGCATGAGTGCAGGAGCACACACATTACAGCACACATAGGAAGGGCAGAGGGAAGCCTTGCATATGGGAACAGCCTTCACCTTCCCTCTTCCTTGAGCAGGGTATCTCTTATTCGTCGCTGCTCACAACAGACTCGCTGGCCTGTGAATTTCCATGGATTCTCCCATCTCTGCCTCTCATCTCTCAGTTGGAGCACACTAGGTAAAGATGCTTGTGCTGCTGCATTCAGCTTTTAATAGAGTCTGGTGACCTGAACTCAAGTTGTCAGGCTTGTTGACACCATGCTTCCCCAAGTTGTCTCCCCAGCACAATAATTATTGACCATTTATCTCATCCATTCAGAGCGATGAGGTAGGATTTTTGTGTCTGTGATTTGTATTTGGTTTGGGTGGAGCTTTTTTTTGGAATCCTCTCGTGACCAAGTACTACAGCTATTGGGTAAAGACATAGGTGACTGACTGCTCTCCACATGTAGAGGACTTTTCTAGTATTGAGTCTCTATGTCAACAGATCATACAACCTGCAGAGCACACAGATAACAGAGGAGAACAGTTGCATGATAAACACCAAGATGTCTCTCTGCTTTATAAGGCAACTATAAGAGGGAATTTAAGAAACTGATGGGTCTAGATGTGCTAACTTCAAGAGCTTAGATCTGGTTGCGTTTGCTTATAGCAACTGAACAGATGGCATGCTGAAGAGCGATTCTGGTGTCTTATGTCACTTGAGCCTGTCCCTAAGAACACTGGCAGCTCAGGCATATTCCTGTCTCTAAGCTTTACAACATATGATCACAGAGAGGTAGAAACACCGCACCCACATTGTTGAGACACACAGTACATCTTAAGGAGATGCATCTAGTCTTGGTGTCTTTGCTACAAGTCAATGCTGGTCTAGTTTTGCAGAACAGTCAACGGGTCTATTATCAGTTATGAGCAAGTAGATTCAATAAATCAAACACTCACTTTTGCATCAAATGGTGAAGTATAGTTTGGTACAAAACCTGGCAATTCTTGTACTGCCTTAGTTCAGTTAAACAAAGAGATAGAAAGAGAAACCAGGATATTAATTCCAGGTTAATTAAAGTATCTTACTGAAAATAAATGTGCTTAATATTTTTTAATTTTTAAAATTACCAGTTCACTCTATACTGTAGAATACTTGCTTGGTTTTATGGTACTTCTCCAGGAGAGAAATAAGGCATCATGCCCACCTAGACAGAGACTCTTACTTCACAACAGAACACAACAGTGTTCAGGAGTGTTTCTCAAACTCCCTTTGAACTTGTGTATGTGGTTTCTAAATTAGATTCCTCTTCTAAATCCTATTACCTTCTACTTAGTGATCTTTAATGAGGTCATAATCTTGAATTTTTTAATAATTATTTTTATCATTGCAAATTATATTGCTAATTATACTTGATTAAGATGTCTCTGCTGGCAGTCATCGAAGAGCAATGCTACACAAAGAGCAAAAATCTTTTTCAATTAGATTTACTCCTGGTGAAGTCAAAGGCAGCCTGAGTAATTACTGGCAAAATCACAAATTAATGTGGACTCTCTTTCCAAACTTTTTTTTTGTCTTTTTGAGACAGGGCCTCTCTGTACCCCCAGCTGACCTGGAACTTGCTATGTACACCAAGCTGGACTCAAACTCACAGGGATCGGCCTGCCTCTGTGCTAGGAATAAAGGCGTGTGCCACCACACCCAGCTCTTTCCTAATGAATGTACCGCCCAAGTTTGCTTCTAAATGTGGCCTGTTTGTGAGCACTGTTACTGGTGCAATAGTACAGAAATGACAACCCCTAGTCAAGATAGAAGTACATATACCCTGGAGCTCACGCCAAAGTTTCCATTCTTTTGATGTCAGGAAGGTCTTGTTAAGAGATGGCACTACCCCTACCCCTCACCTATAAATAGCAACAGGACATGAATTACACAGACAGCAATATACAAAAGCCACATTTTGGGGGCTACCTTCTCTTTTGAAAAAAATTAAGATGTTATTTGCTCTAGTAGAATATACATTGCAGCCATACACTCCCCTGTAGACCTATTTAATCATCTTTTTTCTCTACTTTTTTATTGATTTTGGAGGTATTTCATATAGAACATCCCAATCAATCTTACTCATCTTTATCCTCTCTTCCACACTGGCACCTTCCCATAGCCTCCCCACTGGTAGGTACTCTCCCATAACCCCACACACACACTTGAATTCATACAGTCTATCATTTGTCTTAAGGCCTATTACGCCAAGTTAGTGTCCCCAGACATCTCTCAGTGCAAGTTCATCTACGGAGGTCTAGTCAGCCTATGTAGAATCCCTCCCTTTAGGAATATTAGCTCTTTCTCACCCAGCAGTAATCAGTTGCCAATATTTCTTCAGCTAAGATTGGGGTCATCTGTCCATTTCCCCCAGTTCTATGCCATATTTTTGTCTGCTTGAGTTTGCATGGGTCCTGTGCATGCTGACACCATTGCTGTATGTTCATATGAGCAGAGTCCCAGGAGCTTGTAGGACTTTATTTCCACATGGTCATGCATGTCCTTCCTGGCTCTTGCAATCTTTTTGCCTCTCTTCCACAATGGTCCCTGAGCCCTGGTTGGGTGTAGTTTAAAAAGGAGTCCTGTCCAAGGACCAGCATTCTGCAGACTCTTAATCGCTACACTTTGGCCATTTGTGACCCTTTTTGTTCCTGGCCCTCTGTTACATGAGGGGGTTTCATTAATGAGAATTGAGATATTCATTATTGTCTACTTTGCCCCTTATTCCATGGGCCTTAGATATAGAGGTTGCATTGTAGATGAGCCACTTACACTTGGGCAATTCATAGACAATGTCATGTGTGACCAGTTGTGGTACTCTATAGTAGTCCCCATCTGGTGCAAAAGAAGTTTCTTTCATGAGTGGTGACTGGGATGTTTGTCTGTAAATATAAGGGTACATATTTTACATATAGCAAAAAATTACATTAGTCTAGGGATATGACAGTTTGGGGATTTTTTTCTAAGGTCTATGACCTTTCCAGACATGTGTTTACAGTACCACACATGAGTTTCCTCCCATTGAGTGGACTTTAATTCCAATTAGGACCTAATTCCAATTAGGTAGCCATTGATTGCCCCCAAGATAAAAGTGCCACTACTGCACCAATGTCATATGCTGTGCAGGTCACTGCTGTGGTTATTTGGTTTTGAAGTCGGTATTGGAATATCGATTGATTTTCTTTCTTAGCACCTTGCATAGTGCTTTCCAAAGCTAGCTAGCTTTTGGGAGAAGTGACTTCCAGGTCAGTTCCAGGTCCATTGCTCCAACTCCTATGTCCAAAATATGTTCTGTCTTCAACAGTAGGGTCTTAACTTCAAGTTCTGAGAGATAATCAAGGGCTGTGGCAATAGTCTGTATAATTTTGGGAGTCTCTTGGACCACCCTGGCCAACAACTCAAAGGAAGGTTTCCTGTTTAATCATCTTATATAACTGTTATCAGCTATTTCTTTTGGGGGGAGAGAATGTCTTTTGTGAGGCAGGGTCTCCCTGTAGCCCCAGCTGACCTGGAGCTTGTTATGTATACCAGGCTGGCCTCAAACTCACAGAGATCTCCTTGCCTCTGTCTCTGAGTGCTGGAATTAAAGGCATGCACCACCATATTCAGCCTAGTCATTTTTAATTAATATTAAAAAAATACCCAAAAATATTTGGTATATGTGATTGCTGTTTGTTTCCCATAGGTATCCACCAGACTTGGCTAAAATTCAGGTAACTGACAGCTTAGCTATTTCCAACTTGCTGTGGTCAATATTGCGGAAATTATTGCTGAGATAAATATACTTCTGTGAAGAACATGAGCACTGGCTGGATTGCCCTGAGCTCTCATCACATGTAGTCAGAAAGAAATATGAACGTGGGAGCATCCATAACTCAGGTTGTTCCCCGATCTTAGCATTACAGACTGAAGATGCAATTATGAATCATGACTTGGGAGTTAACTCAGGTCAGCGAAAACTTGCTACTCTTTCTTCTTAACCCTGCTTGTACACTTTTCTTTGAAACAGTACCCAGCTCTCTAGGAGGAAGTAGCAGCTAGGAGATGGAGACATCTGGAAAGTCTTAAGTGACTCCATGCTAGTCAGCTCTCAATGATAACCATGTAGCATCATGAAGGGAAAACTAGTCACCTTTCTGAGCACAGAAAAGCTTTGCCTCTGTTTTTGCTGTGGGTTTTGCTCATGGATCGGTCTTTGAAATCTGACAGTAGGTATTCTTGTCTCTTCTACAAATTGGCAAGCAATAATCTCCAAGATGAAATTGTAAAGGCTAGCAGGGACATTTGTTAATTTTTTATTGAGCTTTTGTCATTTCATGCAGCAGTTCTTAATCAAATTTAGGTCCTCCCTCCCCAACTCATTCTCCCCATCCTCCCACTGAACTTCACATATTCCACCATACATGTTAAGTTCTATCGAGTCAAGCATTTGTACCCAGGTGTCCATCAGCGCAAATTCATCCATGGGAGTCTAGTCCAACTTTCTAGAGTCTCTCCCTTAAAGATCTACTCTCCACCCAGCAGTAATCAGTTGCCAATAATTCCTAAGCTACAGTTGCAGCCTGCTGCCCATTTTCCTCATTGTATCCTGGGTTTTTGTCTGATTGAGTTGGCACGGGTCTTGTGCATGCTGTCACCATTGTTATAAGTTCATATGGGCAAGTTCCCAGTAGCCTGAAAGCCTCTAATTCCTTATGTTCATGTACCAACCCTGGCTCTTACAGCCTTTTTGCCCCCTCTTCCTCAATGGTTCCTGAACCTGGGTGGGTGAGGTTCAATACAGGAGTCCTATCCAGGGACACACACTCTATACCTCCTATCCTCTAAAACTTGGCCACTTGTGGCCTTCTGTATGCATTGCACTCTGTTGCATGACAGAGCTTCACTGGTGAGAGTTGATCTTTTAAGCCTTTTTAAGAAATTTCCAAATTGATTCCACAGTGGCTGCACAAGTTTACATTTCCACTAGCAGTGAATAAGGGATCCTCTTTCCCCACATCCTCACCACCGTTTGTTATTCTTCGTTTTCTAGATAATAGTCTTTCTGACTGCAGTGAGATGAAATGTCAAAGCAATTTAAATTGGTATGAAATTAGTTTTTAAAAATCTATTAATGGGGGTTGGAGAGATGGCTCAGTGATTAAGAGCACTGACTGCTCTTGCAGAGGACCTGGGTTAGATTCTCAGAAACCACATGGTGGCTAACAACCATCTATAATTCCAGTTCCAGGAGAATTCAATGCCCTCTTCTGATTTCCATGGGCATTACACAACACAGGTGCACTTACATACATGTAGGCAATATGCTCATACACATAATAAATAATAAATAAATTTTTCTTCTTTCAATTTTTTTAATCATTTTTTTATTTTTAATAACTACGTGATTAGAAGAAGGATTTCACTACAGCTTTAACATATTCAGTAACACACTCCAGAGCAAAAGCACATCTCTTTCACAAGTGGGTACAAGTTTCTAGGTTCACAGTTGAGTTAATACAGTTATACAATATTGAACTCAGTATAAGCCCTGTAGACATAAAATTGAATGAGTTTTTTAAGCTTTAAAAAAGATCTCCGTTTCATTTTAGAATATATTTTTCCTTGCAGAAAGTCTCATTGTTTTTGCTACTAACACTGAGATGTTGGCACATGCGTCTCTAATCTGTATGTATCTGATTATTACTAGTCATAATTGGTTGCGCTTGGATCCTTGGCACCTGTGTATGTCTATAAAGTCATCAGGTAGATTTCAATGGTAAAGTTTATCACCTCTACTAATTAGCATGACATAAATTTCCATGCTTTCTCCTCAAATGTAATACATTTTTTTAAATTTATTGATATTTTTGTGCATGTATATCACACAGAACATCCCAAACCATCTTATTCAAGTATAGACCCACTTCCCAGATGGCACCCTCCAATAGCCTCCCTCCCCCCACTAAAGCCCTTATACTCTGATATCCCTGCTACTGTCTGCTGTGTTGTCAGCACCCCCAGCCATTCCCCACTACTTGGCCTTCTGGTGAATCTAGTCAGCCTATCTAGAGGTCTTTGTTTTAGGAAGGTCAGCTGTTCCTCATCTAGCAGCAATCAGTTGTCAATATTCCTTTAGATAAGATTGGGGTCTGCTGTTCATTTTCCCAGTTCTATGCTGGGTTACTAGCTGGGAGTCCCTTGAGCCACCCTGGTCAACAACTCAAAAAAAGGCATCTCCTATCTGGCATTGTTGCTTGTTATGTAGCCTTTAGCTATGCATATGGACTCTTGGTTATACTTTCCTTTTGGGTGTTTAAGGCCATAGAGTTGGCCCAGATAAACCAATTTATTTTTACTCTTAAGGTCGTTTGAGGGTCTGTTCCTCAGGGGTCACATGGGCTTGGGAGGAGCCCCTGGCTCCTCTCTTTTACCAGCTCCGCCTATGTGAAGATAAGTCAAAGGTCCTGCTCGACCATGGTTGGCTTCATTTGGAAGCATGGAGGAAATGATTCCTCTGTGTTTACCCTCCACTTTGTAGACTGGACATTTGTTCAAGTCCATCTGATGGGGTCTCCTCAGCCTCCTTGATCAAGAGGACAGGTGACCCACCACAAATTACAGGACATTTTGAGAGATGCTTATAGTCCACTGGAACTAGCTGACCTAGGAGGGCAAGGAGCAAAAACTGTCCTTTATGTCCCTCTGACC
>NW_008344824.1:952049-953196 GCF_000622305.1 Nannospalax galili | reverse complement strand
GTTCAACTCCTTAGCCCATCTTTTAATTGGGTTGCTTCTTGACTTGATTGTCTGTTTTTTGAGTCTGTTGTATATTCTGGATATTAAACCTCTGTTGGATGTGTGGCTGGTGAAGATTTTCTCCCATCCTGTAGGTTTTCTATTCCCTTCCCTGGTTGCCTCCTTTGATGTACAGAAGCTTTTTAGTTTAATGAGGTCCCATTTGTTAATTCTTGCCCTTGTTTCCTGAGCAATTGATGTCCAGTTTAGAAAATCCTTTCATACACCTACATCTTGAAGGTTTTTCCCAATGTTTTCTTCTAAGAGTTTCAGAGTTTCCGGCTTTACATTGAGGTCTTTGAGCCATGTGGAGTTGACTTTTGTGCAAGGTGAAAGATAGGGGTTTAGTTTCATTCTTCTACAAGTGGAGATCCAGTTTTGCCAGCACCATTTGCTGAACATGCTGTCTTTCCTCCAGTTAATATTCTTCGCCCCCTTGTCAAATATCAGGTGGCTGAAATTGCATATACTCATATTTAGGTCTTCAATTTTGTTCCATTGATCTATGGGAAAGTAGAGATTATTTGCTGGACTGCTCATTATTATTCTGTATTCTTCACAATGGGCTAGAGTCATTGATTAGTTTTCTTTCTTCGTAGTTTGCTGTCCCGACCCGCAGGACAGTCAACGTGGGTTTCTGGAGGGAGGAGAGGGGACGGAAAGGGACAAGGGATGCGAAGAATGGAGACAAGACAGGCTTTCTGATCAAGTCTCATTTAATGAACATTCACACAAAGTTTTTATAGGGAGGAGAGGGGGAAGTTGGCAGGGAAAAATCCATTGAAGTAGAGCAACTCAATTAACAGAATGATTATCACAATAACACCACACCAATTGGTCACAGAGTAAATTCCATAGTAACACCACAATTCTATATAGCAAGTTGTAAATGGGGATTTTGATTGGCATTGTGTTGAATCTATAAATGACTTTTGGTTGGATGGTCATTTGAACAATATTAATTCTTCCAATCCATGAGCATGGGGGTGGGTTCCTTCCATCACCTGGTGTCTTCCTCAATCTCTTTAATGATTTACAATTTTCATTGTAAATCATTAAAGAGATTGAGGAAGACACTAGGAGATGGAAGGACCTCCCATCTTCTGAT
>NW_008344824.1:909125-952008 GCF_000622305.1 Nannospalax galili | reverse complement strand
GCTTGTTATTGGTATATAGAAAAGCTACAGACTTTTGTAGGTTAATTTTGTAACCTGACACTTTACTGAACGTGTTAATAATTTCTAGGAGTTTTCTGGTGGAATTTTTGGCATCTCTTAGATATACTATCATATCATCTCCAAAAAGGGATAATTTGATCTCTTCTTTTCCAATTATTACTACTTTAATTTCCTGCTCATGTCTTATTTCTCTTGCAAGAGTTTCAAACACTATGTTAAAGAGAAGTGGAGATAGTGGACAGCCTTGTCTGGTTCCTGATTTCAATGGAAATGCTTCCAGTTTTTCTCCACTTAGAATGATGTTGACTGTGGATTTCTTAGAGAGAATTGGACTGGAGGGAACATACCTCAACATAATTAAAGCCATATATAATAAATAAACATTTAAAAATCTATTCATATAGGAAAATAATATGAGGATAAAAAACAAGTAATTATATTTGGTGGGAGATAGGAGATTTAATGGAAACTGAGGAGCAGGGAACAAGCACCTAGAGAAAAAGAAATTACGTTTCAGTTATATATTTTCATTTGTGATGAGGCAGAGGATTTATAGGCTCAACGTTAAGAGTCCAGTACAGAATTCATTGTGAGAAGCAGTACACATAATTCCTACTTCTGCTCCTGGAAATCCACACCCTGGACTTCTGGCCATAGATGAGTAGTTACTGTAGCTTTGATTGTGCAGGTTAGCAATAAAAATACTACGGTCAGCAATTTAAATATCCAAACTTTTTATTATAAAATACAGAGTTGTAGCAGTTAAAAGCTCAGCGGATTCAGCCAAGTAGTGAAAGTTCAGGTTGGTCTCTCAGGGGCTTGCCGCCTACCCAGTTAGCCAGCTCCTATTTCAGGTCCCTCTAGAATTGAACCCAGGGACACTTGACTGGGAATTGTCATGTCCTATGAGTTGGTACAGTGATCGTGTGGCACTGGGCCTTCGGGTGGCGTTCATTATAACTGCTACCTCTTTCACTTCTGAGACCTTTTTGTAGCTTCCTTAGTGAGCTGCATACTAGGAACTCCTTCCATAAATCTTTATTATTGCTGTCTTTAGTTTATTATTATTATTATTATTTGTATCTGTGTGTGGATATGTGTACATGACTGCATGTGTCTTCAGAGACCAAAAGAAGGCATTGGATCCCTTGGAGGTAGAGTTACAGCAGTTGTGAGCCACCAGATATGGATGCTGGGAATAGAACTCAGGTCCTCTGGAAGAGCAGCAATGTCTCTTACCAACTGAGCCATCTCTCTGGTCCCCCATAGCTCTTCTGACATAGCACTGCCCATGCTTCCCTCTATATACCACTACTCCCAGCCCACCTCAGAAGCCCTGGGCTTCTGACCTCTTCTAAAATGTTTTCCTGGAGAAAGATCTTTGGGTGAAGGTTGATGGCATACTCCTCTGTGGAATCTGTATTTGCCCTTCCAGGGAATAATCCCTCTCATCGCCCTGACAAAAGGATGATTCTCTTATACAGCACTTTCTTGTTTACTCTGTCACCCCTACTAACCTTCAGGGTTGTCTTGTCTATCTTTTGAGCAGTCCCTATCAGCTGGCTTCATATGGGTAGACAAACTCCCTGGTCTGCAGGAGTTCTCTCTGAGAAGATTCTTTCCCTCCTCAATCTGGAAATGGGTGTTGGGCTGAGGCTGATAAAACTGTCTTTGTGGTTTTGGTATAACCTGCATAGTTGACTGCACTTCTCTTCAGAGTACGAAGACTGGGCATCTGAATTGTTGATTCATAGATCTGCTTTTGGACTTCTGCTTTTAAGAACATACCTCAATACTTGTAATTCAGGCTGGGTACATGACTCAGTGGAAGAGCTTTTGCCTAACATGTGCAAGGTTATGGGCTCAATCGTTAATACTGTATATTTGTCAGTAGTTAAAGTAAGTTTGGGGCATTTTATTTCCTTTTAATTGTATCCTTCAAACTTAACATTTTATTACTCATCATTTCCTTTGACTTCATAAATCTGGTACAGACATGGGCCTCCCACAGTATCTGTGGCTGTTTGTGGGATCCCTTGCCACAGACTCTAGCCAGTTGTTCCTGGGCAATGAGAGAAATGTCCACAGGTTGAGTATCTCTGGGACCAGTGCCCATTCGTTCCCACCTGCTGGAGAGCAGGGATTCTCATCAAGGAGGACTTCTAACACAGTTCGCAACCTTGTCTTCTACCCAGTGAAGTATAGCATAATGATGTCTGAAGATAAGTGCTTCAGTGAGCAATAGTCACTGATTTCTGCCTGCGTTAATTTCCCAGGTTTTACAGTTCTTGTGGCCATTAGAGAAGATAAGATTAAAACTTAAAACTAAATTATTGCTCATTTTAATAATAGAGCATAAAAACAGAAAGCATTGTTCTCTTTAGATGCTACATAGAAGTCAACCAGTCTTGACTTGTTATCTATCCAGCAGATTTTAAAATGTAAGAGAAATTTCAAAAACTAAATTCAACTGGCAAGAGTTCTCATGAATAATTAAATCCAGCTAGAAGTCCTCATATAGACCATCTGTGTGCTCCTGGAGTCCACATGGTAGTGAGTGGCAACAGTCTTGCTGTATGAACCCCCAAGCATTCAGCCTCCCAGAGGAAGATCACCAATGAGAAGAGAGAACTCCCCCACCCAACTCTTTACTCAGAAAGATTAATTTTATCTTAAGATTTTAGCATGTCAATAACACAATCTGTTATATTGAAATTGAATTTGGAAGTTCTCAGCAAATACTTTTGTGGTTTAGTCATTATTACCCCCAAGGTTCACTAAATTAGCAACAGTAGAGCTGAATGACTCGACTTCATTTTAACGTCATTGCTCATGTTCTTAATTCACATAAATCATGCCCTATTGCATAACACATAATGTGGGCACACTCCCGGGGACAGTTGTGATTCTAATTCTATACTGCTGTTGTTTAGTGTTTTAAAATGGGAAAGTGGGAGGCTTTGTGTGATTTCTATAATTAATTTTAAAACAGCATTTTATAAAATGCTGTTTCAATAATCTATTCTTGTTTAGAAGGGGGAAAAACTTTAACAATTCTCAGAGATTTTTATTTTCCATTTTCATGATTAAGATATTTCCACAATTTAAATTATGCAACCAACAATGAGACTCTTGCATGGCTCACCTCCCAGAATGTTCCAATGAAAGGAAGTGAGGTCTGGTGGAGTGTCCTGCATTGGAAACCTTGCTGAATCATAACCTTCCTCCACACACACATCACCCAGTCCACACATGCACCAGATCTACCAGCAATTCTTAATAGTGCCAATGCTTAAAACAAAGCTGGTGTTTGGCTGCTTGGAAGACCTTACTCCAAACCATTCTTCTTTTCCTATGACTATTTCCAGAGTGTCCTAAATGGCCCTAAATCTATCTATGGAGAGCAGCTAGAAGAATACTAAATTTCCTCACTTTAAACCTCATGATCAGTTTCCCACCCAGAATGAAGTCAAACTCCTTGTCAAGGCATACAAACTGCTTTATCCATCGCTACCCTCACATCACATCTGTTGTTCAGGCCTGTAGTGCTCTCACCCATACCACTACCCAAGCTCTTCCCCACCTCAGGGCCTTTGCACATGTTCCTCTACCTGAAATACACTTCCTCTACATCTTAAACCCATTGGTTTCTCTGCAGAAAGACTTTTCTTGATATCATCTCTAGAAGCCACCTCCTTCCTCAAGTTATGTTACATACCCTTCCTTCATTCCATCCGATGTCCTTGTTAGTCATTAAACCTACTGGCCTGCTAGAGAACCTATTTTGTGACACCAACAACACTAAATATGTTGTTCCTTTCTGAATCTTCAGAGCAGTCAAGTGTGAGCTGTGTGGGCTAAGCCGATGTTTGTTCAATAGAGACAGTGAAGGAGTGAAGGAGTGTTGTATGCCAACACTGTGTTTATATTGATTTTTCCTGTGTGAAATTGCTGTTTTGCCTGCAGGGATACATATCTTGCGATGTTTTAATTACTTAAAGCTGTGGTCCTGTTCCTCCAGTTTATGTACTTGCAGTGGGTTTGTGAAAGCTACACTTGTAGTCAAAAGACTAGGATCATAGGAAGTGCCATTTTGAAATAGCTTGTTTGGCCCATTTCTGCTTCCAGGGAAAACCTAGGCATTTGCCCGAACCTAGCCAGTACATACAGAAAGCTGAAATTCAAGTAGAATGCTCGACGAAAGTATTCAAATGCTTCTTTTGTTGATAATTAGGCCTGCCTGCCCTTGCCATGATCCCCAACGAGTCCTTTCTCCTTCTTTGGGAAATGAGAATGGGCTGGGCTGAGGTGATCCAAGTAGCCAGACGTCCTTTTTGTTTTAGAATCAGCACTGGTAGGAAATGCTGTTAGATTGAGTGTATTATGGAAAGGGGTGATATATGTGGAGGAAGGATGTGATTTAGAAATTGGGGTGGACCATGGTGTCAGGCCTGATTGCCAACAGAGAGCTGGTGCTTCTAAGGAAAATGCTGACATCCCCTTGAGCAAACACTTGCCCATCTGTCCTCCTGCAACTGCCACCTCACCGTTGCCCTCATATGTCTGCTCTGGGGAACTGCAGCCTCTGCCATATGCCAGGTCTGTTCCATACCACTGCCAGGTATACTATTTCTGTTAAAGATTCTGGCATTGCATATTTTTGCCTAAATAGTCAGAATTTACTATTTTGTTGGTATAATCATATTATGTTGTCTTTAGCTAACATGTGGATAATTTCTCCCAAGTAAAGATACATATTGGTGTGGTACAATTTCAGTATGGTCTTTTCGGAGAAGAATCTCATCATAGTTACTATTTTTCAGTATTGCAGTAATATATAGTAACTGCCTACCAGAGTAAGGATAAACACCTAGTATATAATGAAGAACCTAAGAATATATTGTTAAAGTTTATCTGAGGATCATGCTTGGGCATTCGGTTCACTCTCTTTCTCTTTGTCTCCCTCCCTCCCTCCTTCCCTCCTTCCTTCCCTCCCTCCTTGAAGATATTTACTGTGCTGAATCTGAGTTCAGTGGCTTCCCAGAAAAATGCCTTGGCAGGAGTTTGAGTATAATCTTTAATTTTCATTTATTGGACTGGGATACATGTTCACCTCTCTATTCCTGCTGTCTTGACCCCAATTCCTTGACAGAGTACGTTTCCTGATGGGTGGTCGTCATGGAGAATTTAAGTTTCTGCCTCCCTCTGGATATGCTCCTTGCTATGAAGCCTTACTTCCAAAAGAGAAGATGAGATTGGAGCCTGTCAAAGAATATAAGCGTGATGCTGATGGTGTTAGAGATCTACTGGGTACCACTCAGTTCCTCTCACAAGCCTCTTTCATCCCATGTCCCATAGACACCACTCAGGTAAGCTCAAATTGCAAATGACAGGCAATCTCATTGAGCTTATTGAGGGCCTTCACTCTGTGAAGAATGGAAAGAAATATTTCAGTATTCTCCAAAAATTCACAAACAAGTTAAAGATGTAAGAAGCATATATGTTATTTTCAAAAGGCCAAATGTAATAAATGCAAAATGAACAGGATGCACATGCTTTAAGATGGGTTGTTTCTAGGACTCTGTGCAAACAGATGGAACTTAGGGCCTTTAAGAAGATTAAATGAGGTGGGACCTTGCACAAGGGTAATATAACAGCAATGGGGTAAAGAAGGGCCTGGGAGTAGAAACATAAGTAGAGACAGGTGGCAATTCCAAGTCTCACATGACTGGACAGTTGGGAGGAGGAGGAACATGCAAGAGGCAAGTCAAAAATAAATCAGAGAGAGGGGTTAGTGCGCACATGTGGGAGTGCTGGGGGATGGACATTTTCCCTTTCCAGGGTCTGTGTTTGGGAAGAGGCAAATTATGTGGTACAGTAAGGAGCTTGCAAAGGTTTTCAGCAGCTCTTATGCACCAGTGCTATGTTTTAAGTGTGTGTATGTGTATGTGTGTGGGGTGTGTGAATGTGTAGATGTGCTTGTGGGGGTCTGCTGGAGTGCACACGCGTGTTCAGGTATGAAGACTAGATGAGAGTAAGCCTCAGGAAGGTAATCCACCTCCTTTGAAGCAGTGAGTCATCGGCCTGAAGCTCACCAAGTTGGCCAGACAGGCTGACAAATAAACCCCAGATATCCTCCTGTCTCTACCTCCTCAATGCTGGGATTGCAAGTGTGGCATGTTGCACCCTGACACTTTTATGAGTTTGGGGATCAAATTGGGTGCTTGTGTTTGCAAGGCAAGTTCTTTACCAACTGAGCCATCCTCTCAACCCCACCAGTGCCATATGAATCACTAGTCTAGATTCTATGGAAATGAATGGAAAGGGATCCTGCCCCTAACAACATATCTGGATAGTAGGTCTTTTGGCTTATAAAATGTCTCTTGTATCCATTTCTATAACATTCATGTGATCATATTGTATTAGATATGTATGACCATATCTATATGGTTATATTGGTTTTATTTCATATTATTTGAGACAGACATAATGTTGCTATGTAGCCCTGGCTGGCCTGGCACTCACTATGTACCCAAGGCTGGCCTTGAACTGTCAACAATAATCTGCCTTAGCCTTGCAAGTGCTGAAGTTACAGGCATACGCCACCACATCTGGCTTATGTATAGATCGTGAGTTTGCTGTTCATGCCAGGGCATGCAAAAAAAGACAGTGAATGGGATTACCTATGGGCTGACTGCCCCTGCTAAATAATTACTATGACCAGACTTCCTGGAAGACGGTAAACCCAAGTTCAAATGAATGAGGGAAAGTTTTGTTGAGGGAGAAGAGCACTGGACCCAGGAGTGAGAAAAGTTTTCTAAGCATGCATATGATGCTTGTATTGAGTGTCAGTTGGACAAAAGTCTGGAATCACCAAGCAAACCTCCAGGCACACCCATGAGGGACTATCTAGTTGAGGTTAGCCTCTGACCAGGCCTATGATGGATTATCTTGAATAGATGAGAAGAACCACCCTAGAGGAGGATAGCACCAGCCCCTGGGCTTTGGTTCTAGACTGCATAAAAAAGAGGAAGCTAGCTGAGCATGAGCCTCATCTCCCTCTGCTACCAGACTGTAAATACAATGTGACCCACCACTTCCTCAACCTCCTGCCTCCTTGACCTCCCCACCATGACGGACTCTGCCCTTGAACTCTGAGCCACACAAAGTTTTTCTCACTTAAGGTGCCTTTGTCAGTGCACTTTATCACAGCAACCAGGAAAGTCACTAAGATAGTTCGGAATTAAAGATTTAGAAAACAAAGAGCAAGTCAGGAGCACTTCAGGATCTAGACCCAAACCTGAGTTTTTAAGAACCCCTTTAAGTAAATAAAGGCTGGGCAATAAAGGAATTTTCTTTGAAAAGGTGCAATGTATTGCCTTGAATGATACCTTACAATTTTTTAGAATCAACCATTCTGTGAAATTATTGTCAAAGGAGAAATGTAAGATATTCAAGGCTAATAGACCAGCATCCTTGGGATGCATTAAAGGATGTTCATAGGTTAAGTATTGTTAATTAGAGCATTTAATGCTTAGCCTGGCTAGATTTCTCCCTGAGTACGTTCCCATCCCCTCATTGAGTGCTAAAAGAAAAGACCCCCAACTCTAATCAGACCCCTGCGGCCCAAGGCTCTGAGGAGGCAATGATGCTACTTTGTTGCATGTTGTGTGTTGAAATCACTGAAATTTTGATTAGGTTATGTGTGGAGATCACTTTCACAGAAACTACACTTTCCTCTTTCACCACATCCTGTCAGTTTCTCTAGCCTGAAACTCCACTTTGGAGCTATGATCAACTATGGAACACTTAGTTCAAAGAGATGACCTTAGTTAAGCACAAACCACTTACAGTTGTAACTTGTTTATGAAAATTTTCCCCACTTTACTCCTTACAAAAAACATCATGGCATTTACTTTAATGACTTTTCATAATTAAGATTTTTTAATATTTAAGCTGAAAGATAAATAGCATTAACATATACTTTACATATTTTATTGCTTCTTTTCCCTATGATCTTTATATTATCACCACTTTATATTTTTCTCTATAAAACATTTTCTCATACAAATATCCCCCACGTCCCCCAAAATTGAGATTCTTTTTGATAGTGGAGTTTTAGTAATGGAAACAGTAATCATTGTAATAGAGCTGGAGCTTCAAGGCCAGCAGGTAATGAAGAAGTGAGGAAGATCAAGCGCACAGGCCATCCTGAGGCATACAGCTGGTTCCAGCTCCAGAAAACAGCTGCCAAACAAGTGTGGGACCAAGGGTCATCATCTTCAAGTGGACAAAGGAAGTCGGAGTCTGGATTGTTATTTGGGTCTTTCATTTCTTAGGGCTCTTAAGCAATAGATATGTAAATAATAGTAATTATGCTGGGCATGGTGGCGCATGCCTTTAATCCCAGCACTCTGGAGGCAGAGGCAGGTGGATCTCTGTGAGTTCAAGGCCAGCCTGGTCTACATAGTCCCAGGCCAGCTGGAGCTACAGGGAAACCCTGTGTCAAAAGAATAAATAAATAAATAAATAAATAAATAAATAAATAAATAAATAAACTGCTTAAATACTAATAATTACAAGTTAAAGAAAATAGGAGAAAAGAAAGTGTGCCCTCAGTTTGCACACTCTGTGGAGAGAAGAACAAGTATCAGAAAGCACGGAGAAACTCCTGGAGGTGAAGGGCTTTTCAGGAGGGGCTTCTCAAAGGTAGGGATGCTGTGCTAAATTCAGAAGGATAAGTGCTGAGGGTGATTGATGGGTGATTGAAAGGAGTGATGTGTGTGTGTGTGTGTGTGTGTGTGTGTGTGTGTGTGTGCATGTGTAGAGTTCTACTAAAGTTCAGGTTGCACACGTGAGGCACAGCACTATAAAACAGCATAGTCTTTCAGAGTAACTTCAAGAAATTTGGAAATGTGTTTCTAGAGACAAAGGTGAGAGGATTATGCACTTAATATGTTTAGTCCTGTCTTGGAATGACAAGCAGCACTTGGGGAACACTCAGGAGCAGTGTTTTAGTGAAAGTGTTTTGTTATAGACTCATTCTGTAAACTAATATTCAAGAATAGATTGGTGAAGTGTTGTAGAGGCCAATCATGAGGCTCTTGAGGTGGTCCAGTGAGAAAATAATGAGGTTGGGGATTATAAAGAAGGGGACACCTCAGAAAGATAGTTAGAAAATACTATGGCAGCTACTATGGCTTGGGAAGTCATGTGAAGGGAGAGGGAAAACAATGAGATGACGTGCAGGCTTGAAGTAATCTGGAGCTGCATGAGAAAAGCAGAAAACCAAGCAGGAAGAGAGAAGGATTTTGAAAGAAAGATAACAAACCCCACTTTGAGTTGAGTATTGTAGTCAGTTTGAAGAAAATGTCCTTTCACAGTTGGAACTGGGGGACTAAAGAGTATAGTTAGAGATACATCAACTTGGGAAAGATGATCTGTGGGTGTGTAGGTGTAGGTGGGGTCTCCCATGGAGGAAGTGTAGAGTAAGGAAAGGCCAGCCATCATAGATGAAGGGCATGCAACAGCCATATCTGCAGGAAAGACCTAGAAGGAATAGTCCAAGAGATCACAAGAAGCAGAGAGGAAACCAAGAGAGGGAGGGAGGTCTGGACTCAAGTCAAGTAGAGTGAGTTCCAGACAGGACAGTCAGTCCCCTGTCATCTTCTACAATCAGTTCATCTGGGGTAGCCGACCCGCTATTGATTTTATGATAGATTTTAATCCAATTAATTTTTATAGCTCTGCCTTCTCTCTTGCTCCTTTTCATTCAGGTTGTTTTACCACCTCAGCTAGAAAAGATCCGAGACAGACTGGCTGAAAATATCCACGAGCTTTGGGGAATGAATAAAATAGAGCTCGGCTGGACTTTTGGCAAAGTATGTGTTTCAGTCGCCAGCCCATGAGTGGATTGCCTTACTACTTGAAAAGGTTTCTTAAACACTTAAAGGAGAATGAAAGCCTGATGAACCAAAACTCCCTTCTTCCTGAGACCTGTCCAACGTTTCCAGTATTCAGCAGCCTAGCTCCAAAGAGACCACCTCTTCCCAGGCACAGCCAAGAACCTGTCTCCTGTCTTAACTCAGATCCTGGTTTCTTTTATTTGAGGGACATGGGTACAGCCATTCCTGCACACCTTAGGACACTCATTCTCCTTCTTCCCCTCACAAAAAGTTGTTTTTTCTGTGTGGGTGGTGAGAGCTGGCTGATTCATTGTTTAGAATCAGAAGTTGTTTAACGTGGCTTTCGGATGTATCACAAAGATTAATGGGCGCTGGAGGGGGTTAAGGAATCGCTTACTAGAAAGCATTTTTCAGAGAGAATGTGACTTGCCTTTGCTCTATGATTTGTATAAGGTCACTTCTGAAGGCAGAAGGACCGGTGAGTTCTGCAGCTTTCTGCGACCCTGACTCTCTCTAGTGATACATATTCCTGTTAGTTACTGAAAAGGCCCTGCTCTCAAATGTGTATGTCCACAGCTTCCATAAAATATTCTCCTTCTGAGTGATCACCACTCCACTGTGTACTCTCGAAATCTGTCCTTTAGAGAACACAGCACAATTGTAATTTTAACTTGTATTTATTCCTACCTTCATTTTCTCATTATTAAATACCTAAAATCTAGCTCAGTGAACTCAACAAGTATTTATTAAATGAATAGATGAGTGAATAAGTTACTGTTTGGATTCACACTGCTCAGCACAATAGCAAGTGCTCCTGAGCACTTGAAAAGTGGCTAATTAGGATTGTGATGTGCTGTGTTATCACACTGAATTTTTTTTTGAAACAGGGTTTTCCTTCCTATAGCCCCAGCTGGCCTGGAATTCACTTTGTAGACCAGGCTGGTCTTGATCTCACAAAGAGATCTTCCTGCCTCTGCCTCCCAAGTACTGGGATTAAAGGCGTGTGCCACCACACTGAGCTCACATTGGATTTTGAAGATTTTACATTGTTTTATTTTTATATACTATCTCATAAAATTTTTAAAGGATAACATTTCATATGAGTTAAAATACATTGCTAATAATTAATTTCACACACTTCTTTTGTTTTTCTAATGTGGCTATTAAAGCTTTTGAGACTGCATACATGGTCCATATGTGTGGGTGACACTTGTCAGTATTCTGTGGTTCTTTGTGATCAGAATAGTGCTATCCTTCGATAGTATTATGGTGACATAAATTTTTAACAGATAAAAGCATGGCTACCACTTGTAAAGTTACTTCTCTGGAAAATCATGTTTACCTAAGTGCAGAGATCTGTCTAGAAATAAATTCACAAAGTACAAATCATTGGCAGCTTGGGAGCCATGTGCATCATTTTCCAAGATGAGCGTGTCTGTTGACTTATCAGCAAGTTTCTGTTTTTGCCTTGCTGGTATGGATTGCCTGGGCCATGTTTCAAATGGTGTTGATTTCTGTCAAAACTTAAATTGTACTCTTTCTTATATCATCACCCAGGCACGGGATGATAATAAAAGACAACACCCCTGCCTTGTGGAGTTTTCAAAGCTCCCCGAAACTGAGAAGAATTATAACCTTCAAATGTCAACTGAAACCTTAAAGTAAGTATTTAATTGAAGTTGGACTAAACAGTGAGTGGACAAATGAGTCAAGACACTATAACTAAACTGCAAAGATGTGTCTCTCTTGCCTGAAAACATGACACATTTTGCTAGATTAGAAAGGATGGTGATTATTCATGCCTTGGAAGGATTTAGCATAGTGAATAGCTGATCCACAAGTATTATTTATTCCATGTGTTTCTCCAGAAACTATTTGCTAGAAATAAGGAAAAAGATACAGGAGACAAGGGGGAAAAGAAGAGAAACAGAGGACCAAGTGTTACTTATAGTTCTTGGTAAATCAAGAAAAAAGACAAGGCTTTTTTTTTTTTTTTTGAACCAATGGAAAATATTGTTTGATTCACTAAAATTCTGTGTTTTTTTAAAATAACTTGCCAATTATTCCATGTTCCTAAAATATAGCTCAGACTTCCTAGTCTACCTTGGCGCCTCCCATTTTGAATTCCTTTTGTGCTTGGTGTTTGCTTGTTCTTTTATTTCCCTGTTCCCTAGCGGTCAGTGCAGAACTTCCTAACATTGTCTTGTTGACATGGCGAAGGTGTATAAGCTGCTTTTCCTCCAAGGCTCACATATCTGATATCATTAATTAAGCTGATGCTTTTTGAGGTAATCACTTTACATATCATGGTACACCAGGCATAGTTCACAGTGCTATGCAGACATCACATAGCCAAGTATTTGCTGCAGGTTTAATACTAGAATACTATCCATTTCATAAAATTAGAGGCTGGATATAATTCAAAGTGAATTTATAAACTAGAAAATGTCTCCATGAGGGGTAATTAACCAGCTTCTCTTTCATGTTCCTCTGCCTGCTATCATCAGAATCAGAAGTTGGCAAATTATGGCTCACGGGAAAAGCATACCAGCTACCTGTTTCTGTAAATAAATTTTTATGGTAACAAAGCCAAGCTCATTGGTTTGTGTGTTCTCTGTGGCTATTTTGTTCCATAATGGCAAAACTGGGTAGATGTGACAAAGATGTATGGACTATGAAACCTAAAATGTTTGCTCTCTGGCGCTTTACAAAAAAACATTTGCTTAACCCCTGGTCTAAACGAATGGCTATTGTTTACTTTTATCAGTTCCGGTGTGGATTAGAGCTCTGTTATCCTTCACCTTCCAGTTAACCCTTGTCTTCTCTTTCTGTTACATCACAGAACCCTCCTGGCCCTGGGGTGTCACATTGCTCATGTTAATCCAACTGCTGAGGAAGATCTCAAGAAGCTCAAACTGCCCAAAAAGTAGGTAATTTGCTAATGGTTCAAGGAGGGTTTGACCTCAGTTTATAAGCTAGGAGGGTTGGAGACATAGGTAAAAAGGCAGAAGAGGGCTGGAGAGATGGCTCAGTGGTTAAGAACACTGGATGTTCTTGCAGAAGACCCAGGTTTGAATCCCGGCACCCACATGGCAGCTAACAACTGTGTGTAACTCCAGTTCCAGGGGATCCGACAGCCTCTTCTGTCCTCCACGGGCATTGCGTGACATGGGTGCAGTTATCTACATGCAGGCAATATACACATACACATAAAATAAAAATAATATATAAAAAAGGCAGAAGAAAGACCATATACTTGCTGGTAGCAGCATAGGATGATTCCTCAGTTATCTAAATGACATTAAGCCCCTCAGAAGATGCCTGATGAAAAGGAAATATTTCAAGGTATCCCCTCTTTTTGCTCCTTCTGCGCAGACCTAATACCACAGTGTTCACTTTTAAGCTAGGAGACACGAAGCCCTCAAACCATTGCACCATCTTTGGTCTATAGGAGCAGCAGTTGGCAAAGGAACTTGGAAATGGTTCCTAGCCTCAGCAAAACTTCGGTCCACTTCTCTGGCACTGTGCCAACCCATAAATCCTCAGTGCAATCTACCAAGATTTTATTTGCCTCTATGTAACTGTGTGTCCTACTGTCCCTCCCACATCTACATTCAGGCAAAGTCACACATTCTCACATGTTCAGACACTTGCCCACTGGTGCATCTGCTGGTTTCCTCACTGCTTCAACGCTTGCTTCTGTGTGCCAGCCCTGGGTACACTACACAGTCAAGCACAGGCACCTTCATTACATCAGAGCAAAGGCAGTATCAGCTTTAGTCAAATTATCCCTTGCTTCTTCTTGAATTCCCAAGCTGCCAAGCCACTCTTACACATTTCCTTGGTGACAAGGAAATTGTATCTAAAAGATGGCATCTGGAGAGGCACACTCCTGGCTAAGGTTGCTAGGGCCAATGTACATTGATGCTTGTTGACTCCAACCAAAGCAGGTATACCGAGAAGATAGATGCAGGACAGTTTTGTCTGACTACATTAGATCCTGAATCTTGCACTACCAAGAGTATCCTGGATAGAATGGGCCCTAGACTATTACATTCAGGTTCTGGCTCTGATCTAGGCAGTGGTCCTAAGGCCTTTAGGCACCTTTGGACTCATATTCCCACATGGATATGATTAACTCTCTGGGCACTCACTCTATCTACATTCTACCAGCCTTCCTCCTTATACAGTATGTCTACCTGAACTCATACTAAATTCTTTGACATTTGCAAGTTATCTGTCAAATTATAGGCATCTGAGGCTGTGACTCCTGAACTGGAGAGCTAACTGCAAAGGTCACTTCAAGCTTGCAAATATTCAGCTGTCATGGCATTTTTTTAAATTCTAAGAGCAAAAGTTGAGCTTTCCAAGAATAAATGGGCAATCTATGCTTATTTATAAGGAAACCTCTAGCTCAAGGCTTTGTCCTTGTTAATCTGGGTTTTACCTTTTTGTGAAGTAGAATGGAGGAGTTTCTAATAATGTGGCAACATACCGGACG
This sequence comes from Nannospalax galili, assembly GCF_000622305.1. Classification (NCBI taxonomy): domain Eukaryota; kingdom Metazoa; phylum Chordata; class Mammalia; order Rodentia; family Spalacidae; genus Nannospalax; species Nannospalax galili. Next base: position 937,581 of record NW_008344824.1, on the reverse strand, counting down.
CACCCATCGTTTTCAGGGCACATCAGTAGTTTTCTTAGAAATAAAAATGGATTTGTACTGACAGTGTATTTTCTCCTTTGAAATATGTGCCTTTTATCAGTTATAAGAATGGTACATCAGGGTCTTCATCTATGAACTTAAACTAGAGTTAAATTATCAACACAAGAGGGGCGATTTTGTCTGTACCCTCATTTACTTAGCTTTCTTTGCACTCTTGATCTAAAAAAAAAAATGAGAAAGAAAAAAAGAAAGAAATCCTGGCTAATGCAAAGACTCATAAAGTGCTGTTTAAAGTGCTGAGAATAAGTGGTTGTGAGGAGTGGTCAGCCATAGATGGGCTGTCTGGATCTCCTACATCCTCAAGGCTCAGGAACCACAAAAAAGAGGAAACATAAGGAAGGTAAGAGCCAGAAGATGGGGTGCTGTGAAATGCTGTCCTCTAGATGTCACATGGCTTTTGCACACAGGAACTCACAGCAGCAGTGATTCCCTGCACAAACCGGTTAAAAACTCAGTGTGGAAGTGGGGAGGAAATCTGGAGGCCCCACCCAAGCTGGGGAGTTATTGGCAACTGATAGTTGCTGGAAAAGAGTCACTTTTCTTTGAGGGGTGGTCATGTATATGTTGCCATGGCTCGGTGGATGACTCAACACCCATGTGCATATACGTAGCACTAATTGCATTATTTTTTAAAAGAGGACATGAAATTGGGAGTGTGGTATATTGTGGGGTGGAGCTGTGATTCGAGGGTGATAGTGGGGTTTGGATATGATCAAGATACATTATATACATGTATGAAACTTTCAAACAGTAAATTTTTTAAAACTTGAAATGGGGGAATCTTACATAACTTTCCAAAATCTCTATATTTTTGCATTTACTTGTAGCTATATGATGTCCAATGGCTACAAGCCAGCCCCTTTGGATTTGTCTGATGTGAAGCTGTTACCACCTCAGGAAATTTTAGTGGATAAACTTGCTGAAAATGCACACAATGTTTGGGCAAAAGACAGAATAAAACAAGGATGGACCTATGGCATTCAACAGGTGAGAAGATGGGTCAGGCATGTTAGAGAATTAGATGTGATCATCCATCAAAATGCCATTTTGCTGCGGAGCGTGTTAGACTGGAATTGGGTGTTGCCTTTGCGCTCTGTCCCTCACACTGCAATCTATTATTTTTTAGAATCATGGCCTGGGTGGAATTTGTAATATTCACATTGACATTGACTACAGATGTAGTTCTGATTTTTCAGAAATGGATACATTTTATCTTTCCCTTTGTTAGAGATTCACTGGAAAAATGCATTGCCTGTGTGTGCATCCACTAGCTACACTTTATCTCTGTCATATTGCTTGCACTATGGAGTTAAGTTTTCATGCTAGTGTCCAAGGCCAAGATAAGCAGCAAATCAGTAACCTAGGTTAATAATGTTTCTGGGATGAGATGTGAGAACAAAATAGCATCACAAGTCAGCAGTAGTTCTGAAATGGTCCTAAATAGCCACTGTCTGTAGCTATTCCTCTCTTGAACACTTCTGACCTCCTCCCAGTAACTACCACTGAATGCAAAAGGGAAGTAGCCTAGGAAAAGGGTAAAGCAGCCTTCCCAGAAGCCTGATCCATTGAACCAAGGATTTCTGGGCAGGGCTCGGCTTTGATAAGAAGTAACCTAACCATTGCTAGGTTCATAGCAAGGAATCAAGCAGAGTTTGGAAGTCATTTGACCCAACTCTTTTCCTAAAATATTTCCCTCATTTCAGTAATTACTAAGGATTAGTATCTTGGAAGTTCACCTGAGCTAATTCATACCTGAGCCTCTGTTTATATTTCTTACTACCATGACAAATACCCAACAGAAGCAATTTAAAAGAAGAGAAGTCTATTTCACATTCTAATGCATCGTGGTGCGGAAAGGCACATGACTACAGTGGCTTGGTCTGTGGCAGCAGGAGGTTATTCATATCTTGCTGGATCAGGATACAGAACACTAGGAACTGAGACTGGGCCATCACTTCAAATGTTTATCTCTAGTGTCTTATTTCCACAAGCCAAGCTTCACCTCTTAAAATATTCCACACTCTGCCAAAATAGTACCACCAGCTAAAAGGCCAGGTATCCAAACACAAGAGCCTGTAGGAAACATTTCAGATTCAAACCATGACATCCCAGAACCTGCGGAAATCTGGAAACCAAGAAGACTGCAACTATGAAAAACATGGAGGACCAGGGAATGAGGAGGTTTGAATAGTGTGACATGCATAGTAGTTTGAGTGACTTTTCCTGCAGTTGTCCATACTGTTTCCTTAGTTACCCCTAAGGAACTGAGGATCGTTTATGATAAAGTGGACCAACTCTGGCTTTGCCACCCTTTCTGATGTCTCTTAGGAAGGTTTGATTAAGACACTGTTGTGGGGAGTCAGTCACAGTTAAATGAGGGCATGAATATCCGTAGGGGAATAGTTATGCAGTTCCCATCTTGCCTGGGAATGAAGCTTACGAAGCAGTTTTGTGACATTTCATTTTATTTGCAGATTGGCATTGTTAAAGTGTGTTTTCAAAAAAAATTTCTCCATTTATACCTACTTAATCCTGAAGAGTAGTGGCAAATATGTACATTGCTAAATATCAAGGCGCTTGGGGAAAATCTAATAGACTAGTATGAGCTAGCCAGGCATGCAGCAATATGTGAGTGGGACGAGCTACTTGTAAAACTGAAATGTGTTTTCTTGACACCTTTCCTTTGGCTTCATATAGGATTTGAAGAACAAAAGAAATCCCAGACTGGTGCCATATGCCTTACTGGACGAGCGTACCAAGAAGTCAAACAGGGATAGCTTACGTGAAGCTGTTCGGACATTTGTTGGCTATGGATATAACATTGAGCCATCAGACCAAGAACTAGGTAACAAGTTGAGATCATTCATTCAGATCACAATTTACTATCCAGATCCTTTTCTGGGAAAATGTTACTTTAACACAGTTCTAATGGGGCTGTCAAGATGGCTCAGCAGTTAAGAGCACCGACCGATCTTGCAGAGGACCTGGTTTTGAGTCCCAGCATCCACATGGTGGTTAACAACCATCTGTAGCTCCAATCCCAGGGAATCTGATGCCTTCTGACCTCCATGGGCACTGCACAACATGGGTACACTCACATACATGCAGGCAATACACTCATACACATAAAATAAAAATAATAAATAATTTATTTTAAAAAAACAGTTCTAACTTACACTATTGGAAGTGATACATTTTATAGGTCTAACTTGTACTACTAGAAATAATGGGTTTTGAAGATATGCTTTTAAGGGAGGACTTGGTTTGGTATTAAGCATCATCCCTTCGAGACCTATGTTATGATGAGCATTTCTTTGACCCTGCCTATAGGGAATACATTTTCTACAGAGTAGCTAAATTTTGCAGGACACCTGGTTAGAGAACAAGTTGCCTTTATTTTCTCATCCTCCAAAAAAGTGAATATCACTTTACTTTGGATTAGGAAATCACATTTTCAAGCTAAAGTCTAGTCCTGTCAAAATCACCGGGTTATTCATGAGGCATCAAAGGCCAAAGTGGTTCACAAAATAGCTTTCTAGTCAGTCTTGAGTTCAGATTTTCTATCTTGATTGTCATGACCTTGAATAAATAATTTAAACTCACTGAACCTTGTTTTTTCCATCCTGACATCTTGGTTTTTTATGAAGAAAAAGTAAAATATGTTGCCTAAGATATCCCTGTGAGGTTGACAGTCAATGGTGGCTTGTGCTGTTATTGTGATATGAAAATGATAATGACTGTCATATTGGACAGTGGGAGATCTATAACCATCTTAGATGTTGCTGTCAAGTTCTCTCAAGGAACACTCCGTAATATTAAAGCCTCTGCTCTGTCTTCCCTCCCCACACCTTCTACTCACCTTCCTTCTCATAGTAGCTGATCCCACTGTGGAGAAGGTCAGCATAGACAAGATCCGTTTTTTCCGGGTAGAGAGGTCTTACGCAGTGAAATCTGGCAAGTGGTACTTTGAATTTGAAGTGGTGACTGGAGGAGACATGCGTGTTGGCTGGGCCAGGCCAGGTTGTCGTCCTGACATTGAGCTGGGGGCTGATGACCAAGCTTTCGTGTTTGAAGGAAGCAGGGTGAGTTCATACAATGTCCACACACCTTCATACAAGTTTTACTTCTCCAAAGAATTTCCTTGAAGATTGGATCTATTAAGGATCTGGATCTTGGGCCTCTGAGAGAGTAACCACCATCACCAGATAATAGACACTGAATGAATATTGCCTAGTGATTGTGGCTTTACTCTTTACTTTGGTAAAGGGGAAGACTATGTCTCAAATCCATTCTGTAATCACCTCTCCTTTTGCCCTTTCAGTCAAGCCCACTGACTCTACCCTGGAGGTAACCCACTGAATGTTATGAACCCAATTTGTTGGGACTCATGAATTTGCCCTAGAAAGAATTGTGTTTATTGTCAAGGCTGACTAAGAACCAAGAGACTCGGGCCATTTTCCCTCATGAGCCTTGTGGGTCTCATTTTCATTCATTTGTAAGATATACCCCATTCACCCTGTGGGATATTCATGGTAAAGTCTTTACAGAAATCACATGCCATTAGCAGTTAGGAGATCCTGCTGCTGTGGCCATTTCTCCAACTGTGGGGCTTCTTGGTCCTCTTTACCTCTAAGCCTTAGGTTTTGTTTCCCAGGGTCAGCGTTGGCATCAAGGCAGTGGGTATTTTGGACGAACATGGCAACCAGGAGATGTGGTTGGATGCATGATTAATCTGGATGATGCTTCCATGATCTTCACTCTGAATGGGGAACTGCTAATCACCAACAAAGGTTCTGAACTCGCCTTCGCTGACTATGAGATTGAGAATGGTAAATCCACAACCCTCCCCCTTCTGGACTCCATGGTTATGAAGGAAAATCCAGGGAGAGCTGAATGAGCCTTTATCTTTCTATTACATATTTGAAATTCTACTGATGATGATATCCCTAATACTGCAATTTCTGAAGAATCAAGACAAATAATGGTGATAGTTAGTGTGCACTCATAAATTCCAAACCAAGACCTATTCTGCATTCTGTACCTTAGCATTTAAGTTTTACCAGGTTTGCCAATAATACAATGGAAGAGCTAATCCTATATGGGCTGATGTCCTTGGCATGGGAGAAAAATCAGTGGATTTAAAGAGTTATCCTTTTATTCTGATTTGAATTGTCAGTCTGCATGTTTTTGTAATTGAACTTGATGCTTTAATGAGAACCACTGAAACACAAAAGCCAGACTTAGCTGTTCCCTTGAAAAATGTAATTTATTTTGAAATTCAAACACACTGTGAAACCCAAGCAGAGTTGTACTTATTAATGACCATGAATAGACCGCAATCAGTGCAATGCTTCCAGCTACACAAAGGAGCATTTAGAGCTTTTTATTTTCTGTCTACATAACTATACAAGATGTACACAGATTGTTGGCATTTGAAGAAAGAATGCTGGACTACAGATCAGCAGACCTGCTTCTTTTAAGCTGTAAGATTCCTAGGGAGTCTATTTGACTTCTCTGGGATTTATATCTTCATCTGTACCCAAGTAAGAGGCTAGATTAAATTCAATTGTTTTTCCCAGATACAAAGTTCGATGACTGTGGCATAGCACAGCTGTATGCACATCCAGCTGGGTGCTGGGCCACTCTGTGCTTCTTAGATGCAGATAAGAAGGGTACTGCTCTGGGTAAGGGGATCTGGGCCCTTACCCCATGCCTTCCCACTTGGGACAGCTTAGTTGACTTTATTTTTTTAATTTAACAATATTTTATTAGCATTGCTTTCTTTAAGAAGTAACAGGATTACATTGAAAGACTTTGTATGGTTTGGAGAATTTGGAAAGGGCTTGAATGGCAAACTCACATTACAGGAACAGTGACAAATTTAACTTGTGCTTGGTGGCACAGTTTTGTCAGTAAACAATATTCAAAAATTAGAGTAGACATAAAGAATTTTGAACTTATATTCTAAGATATAATTACAGATTTTTAGTTTGAGGTTTATATCAGTTTAGTTATTACAGTATTTTCTTTTTCTTTTTTTTACCTTCCCAATCTGTGATTTCTATTTCTAGAAGTTCAATTAGGGCATAGGTGAAGGCATATTGGGGCTGTAGAAGAGTAATGGAAAACCTCTTGGTGCCTGGTAGTGGGAGGGATACCCAGGACCATGTGTGGAATGAGGACCAGAGCTGGGCCTCAGGGGAAATGTGAGGTCAATTCCAGAGAATTAGCACTCCCAAGACCAGAATCTGCAAATAACAGAGACCTCCCCTGTCCACAGCATAAAAGCAAAGCCTCTGCTCTGTAAAACCTGGGACCTCAGGGGAGGGACCCTGAGGGGAATGTAGTCGCTCACCTCCTTAGGACTACTGGTAGCATTAAATTCTGAGACTTTATAAAAAGAAATGGTCTCTTCCTAAAAAGCTAAAGACATGCAATTGCATAAGCAAGAGAGTAAATATACATAATACCATATTCATGTGATATAAATGTTCTTTACTTACAGAGCAATTTTAGCTTTATAAAGACTTACGTTGTATAGATGCCTGTTATCTGCAATGTGCATGTCCAGCTGAACCATTCAGGAGCTTTAAGGAGTTTTCTAAGAGTCAAATATTTGGGGAAATAGAAATCTGCTACAGAATCTATTTTCCTAGAAGGAAAGGATTACTAAATCCAGATGGGGTCATATTTGAATGCCTCTGAATAGGTTTAAAAACTGTTTCAAAGAAAATCCTATTTGGAGAGACAAGTCTGGAGATGTGAAGTTACCAACAGAAAGAATGGCCTCTGTGCTGTTGTGGGAACACATGAGAAGGGAGCCCTGCAGGTAGTGCCAGAGCAGTATAGGGACCCATCGGAGAACTCCCAGGTACCCACCATGTGTAGTGCTGTATCTCTGAGGCCAAGAGAGTAACAGAGAACTACAAGATCTACCTGTTTCCCCAAAGTACAAAGGATAAACACCAACAGATTTTTCTTGGCTTTACGGTTGTGTGACCTAGAGGAGATTATGTATCTACCAGTCTTTGGTTCATCTATAAGGCGATGAGAATCTTGTTTGATATGCAGTGCTGAGAACTTTGTGTAGTTAGTATAGCTTTGCATTAATTCCAAACCCTTGATATTCAAAGTGTAGTCTCCTTGTTAGAAATACAGAAGTTCAGCCCACAACAGACAGGAATCAAAAACAATATCCTGTCCTGAGGCTCTGATGATTTGCATGCACCTTGAAGTTTGAGAAGTAGTGATCTAACACAGTGTACATGCAAGTAGTAGCAGTGTAAAGGAGCTCATAGATGTAGGATAAATAAGATAAAATAAGAAAAGGTGACTAATAATGCAGAGCAGTAAGTTATAAAAGGCAAATGACTAATGCAGGATGAAAATCTTTCATGAGTGGGATTCAAATTGAAGGCTAATAATGAATCCAGCATGAGTAACGTAACACTTAGAAGAAGTGTGACCCCATCAGGATGCAAGGAGGCTAGTGGTATGTTCTCAGGAAGGGGTGGAAGATCAAGAAGGTGGAGACTTGTGTACGGGGTATATCAATGACAGAGATGGTGAGATAGATGACAAGCAGATTAGAGGGCCTTACATAGCAAGACTCAGTCTTCTCATTCAAGAAACTAGTGTCTACTCTGGGCCAAACATCCTTGGACTTCACCCTATAAAATGGGCAGATCTAGTGTTTGAGCAGAGAGATGTTGTCAAGGAAAGAACTATTTCAGGAAAGCTGGGTTTTCAAGAGCATCTCACTATAATGTAAGCGATGCTGGTAGGCCTTTTGTGTTCAGGAACATGATTTGACCTTTAGAATAACAAAGACTATTATTAGGAAGATATTTTACAATTGAATTGTACTGTAATATGTTCACACATTATACTTAGCATTGTATCACACTTCAATAATATGGAGACAAGATAATTGGAAGACTCTCTCAGTTCTCCACATACAGGAGTCTGCAGAGGGACAGTTGAAAGGAAACTAATGTGTCATTCTTTAATAACAATCACCCAGAAGCCTGGAATAATCATACAACATCTCTCTGTTCTCTGTGAAAGCTGGAAAGAGGCAGAAAATCTTGTCTTGACTTGTTAAGAAAACCATCTGTTGAAAATAAACATCTTTTGTTGTCACCCTAAAGCAAAATGCCCTGTGTTGCTGGTACTCTTTAGGCTACCAGCATGTCAGCCTAAGGTCAAACTGTCACCCCAGCAGGAAGTCTTTGGCCTTTTGGAGAAGGAGTAGAGATAGCCATTACAGTTTATAGCTTATCTTTTCCTCTGTGTTAGTTATAAATTGTGTCTCTGTCTTCTGCATCACAAATGATACGCTTTTACCTGCTTCATTAGAAAATGTGTAATCATTATTCCCTGTCCTGGTCCCTAGCCTGGACCATCGTAGCTCTTAATATTGTCACAACCTAAAGTGTATGGAAGCTCAGGAACTGCCAGGGCAAAAGCTTTGCTATTAGCCTTCTTTTCCTCCACTTAAAGGAAAAAAAGATAAAATCCTAAACATCCTGCCAACCTTGGAATGCGACATCTGGGAGAGGGTTTGGTGTGGCTCCCTGGGGAGCATCCTGCCTCTTGCAGCCTTGAAGTATACAGGGACGGCCTCTCATGCTATTCCTGCCCATTGGTCTGTCTAGGTTTAACAGATCCCTGAACTCTGTCCACAGCTCTTCAGGAGGTGGAAAATTAAGCTTACTTGAGGAAAGTGCCCCTGCCATGTGCTTGCATGCACACTGGTGCCAAGGGGCCCGACCATTTACTTGTCACATGGGAGCTGTGCTTCAGGAAGTGGCAATGGCTGAGAAACTTGGCCTCTTGTTTCCTGTGCATTCTATGTGTGTTGAACCATTAGAGATTTGTACCTGAACTCTGTTTTGAGGAAATGAAAAGGAGTAAAGTATGTGCTGTGGGTTGAGACTCGAACACCCCAAGAATGGCCCACCCCTCTACAAGATCCTTTTCTGCCCTCCTACTTGTGATGCTTCTCATGTCTGTCTGCAGGTTGAAATAGAAAGAAGAAGATCATCACTTGGATTTTCCAGAGAAATTTATCTTTCTCAGCACCTGAGTTATCAAAAAAATGACCACCCCTTCCTAATCACAAAATCACTATGAGGTCTTGCGATGTCAAGTTTATCAGAACCTGGGGTTGTCCGAAGAATTTCAGTGCATGCATTCCTCTCCTTCCTTTTCTGGGATGATAGCTCTATATGCATGGCTCAATTTGATTCTATTTGCAAACGTCCTTCTCAGACCTCTTTGGAGATATCTGCATAATCATATCTCCTAGCCTGCATGTAAAAAAGTGGCGGAGAGGTGGCACCCTTTCTTTGTCTTTTTTTTTTCTTTTCTTTTCTTATAGCTGCAGTTTCGTTTGGGCTACAAGTTAGTAGCCCAAACAATCCTTTGTGGTAGTTATAAATTATGCTGGTAGTAATATCACATGGCTTTGCCATGTGGATCCTATTATCCAAATCAATTCTAAAGAGTCGTGTGGCTACCTGTGTGCGTGTACACCTTTCTTCTAAGGGGCCTGTAGAGCTTTGTGACCATGGGTTTTCAGTAGCCTAATCTAGAGGCAAAATAGTCATGACACAACAGCATTTGCAAAGGGAGAGAGGATCTAGTCCCAAGGCAGGTTAGCTGAGATTAGAGCTAGGAAACGTGTACTCTTGCCTCCACCCGTGTTGCTTGCTCTGGAGTCCTGCTTAGGCAGCACTGTTCACACCCTTCTGCTGTAGTTTTTATGGTTGAAAAAATAGTGGAACAAAAATTTGAGCAAGTTACTCAATTGTCTAAGCCCCAGTTTCCTCATCTGTAAAACAGGCATAAAGAAATAAATCTGTAGAGCATTAAGCCTAAAATTCAGAAAGTACTTGCATGTGTTGGCTGGCTGTTGTGGTTTATTGCCTTTCCGTTGCCCCTGTATCATGTAGAGTTATAAAGTTACATGGAGTATTAATGCTTCAAGTAGATAAGTTCTAGAAATGGAGAGATCATTAGCTACAGCCCCATGGACAAATGGAATGAATGTGGTCAGTCATCAAATCTGCTTCCTCAAAAGGAAGTACTGATGCCTTTTGAGGATTCGTCTTCCCTCTCTGACTTTCTGGGTTTCCTCTTGCCTGATTTAAGCCTTAGCGCTACCTTGTCTTCTGCTGCATCATGGTGTTTCTGAGGCTGCACCCACCAGAGCCCCCATTGCTCTGGCATCTGTGACTTTTGGAGTCTTTTCTTACATTTCTCCCACCATGTCCAGCTCCCCACTGCAGGGAGGGCTCTAGCCCATAGAGACAGCATAGCACGCCACTCTGAAATGTGCTGCCCTCGGCCCTGAGACAATCATTCCTCTCCCATCCACTTCCTCTCTTTCACACTGACTGGCAGTTGGATTATGACTCAGAATGTGGAATCTCATTTTGTCAGTCATTCTTCTCATGACTTTGGTCAAGACCAATAGTTCCTCAAGTCTTCAGTTTTATCCTCAGTGCAGGGCTGTCCCTTCCGCTGATACTTGGTAATGATGTGGAGCTGGAATTCCTTAAAAAAGGCTCCATACAAATACCTCTTCCCACCTTCAGTGGTCATGGATCTGTGACTAAGAAGTCAATCATATGTCTCAAGGCTAAGTCCTCTTGCTGCATCCCACTAGGACTTGTATACCTGTGGAGTGTCTAGAACCCACCATTCATCTCAAGAAGAAAGAAGGGAGTTTCGAAAGGCTCCATGGTCTCTGCTCACATCAAGTTTAGAATGCTTCATGACCTGGGCTCTAAGATAAAACTACCATAGTGATATATTTCTGATAATACCTCCCTCACCAAAGCAACCAAAACACTATCTTGAGAGTAGGGACAGTTTACAACAAGAACATTCACTCTTTTAAATTCCATCCTTTGTCCTCATGTCTGTATGCTCCCTGAGATTGGAGTAGTTCCTTCTTTGTCCCTTGTGTCTTGTCACAGCATATGTCAGAGTGCTCTGTCCCAATGAGGAACCAGGGAAGTTTTCTGGTAAATGATCTTTGTTCTACACTATAGTCAGATTTCCAGGATCACTTGTCTATAAGCAGCAAGCGTAGCACTGCTGTCCAGTTACATGAGTGGGTGCTTATCTGGTTGACCAGTCCGATGCCTCACTTGAGAGCAGGACCTGAGGTCTGACCCCAGTGCTTGGTGGTTATCAGAGGAAACTCTGAACAGACATCTCTGTCATTCTGTTAGTACTGGGCTAAAGTTCTCTGGTTTAAAAATGATACTGGGGGCTGAAGAGATGGCTCAGCAGTTAAGAGCACTGACTGCTCTTGAAAAAGACCCAGGTTCAAATCCCAGCACCCACACGGCCACTAACAACCATCTGTAACTCCATCTTCAGGAGATCCAATGCCCTCTTCTGGACTCCTTGGGCACTGTATGGCTTGGGTGCATCTACATACATGTAGGTGTAGCACTAATACACATAAAATAAAAATAAATGAAGTTTTTAAAAGTGATACTAAACACATCTGTGTCCTAAATGAGCCCACATTTCCTAATCCTGTCCATCTAGAGTATGGATAATTTATTTTTCACTTATGAGACTTATTTACATAAAAACATCATGGCATGTAGACCCCATAGCTTAGATGGTTAAGGTGACTATATAGTAATAAAACCATCATCACTTAGGCATGGTATATAAGTATTCGCTGTACAAAGAGTACATTTTGGTCTTGACGTATATGAACAACAGAAAAGATTCTTATTGTTTTGTATAAATGCTCCCAAAATTCCTTTTTAAGTTTGCCAGAAAGGATGAAAGTGTCATAATGAAACCCGTTATTTCATACACTAAAAAAAAAAAATGTTAATAATTAAAATGTTTCTCCTAGGAGAGGCGTCAGTTTCCTTTGTGGGGAGCTCTAACCCCTGTGTGAGTCCTGGCCTTGGAGCTGTTTCTTCCTTTCCTTCCTGGCACTCTCTATAGCCTCAGCTGGCTTCCAGCCGCCTGCTTCCCTCACCCTCCCAAATCCAAGATAATTAGTGCTTTCCTTGCCTTCCTGATTTGTTGGTCCACAATTATGATTTATAAATAACCCACAAACAAGAAATCCAGACAATTTGAACTTCTGTTTTGGTCTGTTCTGAGTGGTATTTTTAAATATGATCAGGATGCAGAAGTGAGCTTGGAGAGCTGAAAGTAGCTATAGGAAGGAAGGGGAGAGTTTGGTCTGGCACTGGCTGGAAGCACTCACATTCCTGCTAAGGTGAGGAGGAAGTGGGCCATGAGGACCATATCTTAGCATCTAACACTCCCAAAACATGAAGGACTGTTGACCTCTCATTTCAGTGAGTAGGCAGCTGAGGCCAAGAGAAGTTAAGCTGTTTACCCTGTTATTTTTTAATTGATTTTGTTCTTTAACAATGTTATACATACATACATACATACATACATATATACATACATTCACACATACATATTCTGATTACTCACCCACCCCATGCACACCCTCTCTTATTTCCCTCCCATACCTATCCCTCACCCCTAACAGTTTCTTTCCAGGACTCATGACTTTTGGTTTGGTTTTATGACCCATTTAATTTAAGCAGGGCTATCTGTGTAAGCATTCAATTGGGACTATCCATTGGAGCCTGGTGGGGGGGTCACCCGTTACAAATAGTTCAGCAGTGAGGGTGCCCCCCCCCGAGTCCCTCCATCCCTGCCTGTTGATGGACCCATTCTTGTGCAGGCCCAGTGCAGGCATCTGCAGCAGCTGTGAGTTCATGATTGCAATGGCTGTGTCCAGCCCAGATGGTGCCTATCACATCCCTTCTCCCTGTCTTCTGGTTCTTACATTTTTCCCACCCCCTTCTTGCACAATGTTATGTGAGGGGATGGTATAAATGTCTTGTTTAGAGCTGAGCACTCATTCATCAATTCTCAATACTTTGTGCAGCCATGCATTTTCTGTATTCACCTCCATTCACTGGAGATGGTTTCTCTAATTAAGGCTGAGAATAGTTTTGTCTATGGGAATAAACGAATGTTTAGAAGGCAGTTTGGCACTATGTCAGTGTAGCTATAAAACATTATTCCATTCCCCTTCTAGAAACTGTGATCTCCTCTGTCATGGGCTTCTGACCAAGTTTACAGTACCAGGCATGGGTTCCCTCCTATGGAGCAGCCTCAAATCCAATCAGACAGCAGTTGATTAACATCATAACAGCAGTGCCACTATTTTTATACTGCCATTTTTAATGTATATTTTATTGAATTTGTGTGCACTTAATACAAAACATCTTATTTATCTTTATACCTTCTCCCCCATCCACTCGCCCCCATTCCCCCCTCCACTGGATTTCATGCATTCATATTTTTTGTTGTTTTGTTGTTATTTGTTTGTTGTTGTCTGTTTGGTTTTTTTTTTTTGTCTTATTGAGACAAGGTCTCCCTGTAGCCCCAGCTGTCCTGGAACTCACTATGTAGACCAGGCTGGCCTTGAACCCACAGAGATCTGCCTGCCTCTGCCTCCTGAGTGCTGGGATTAAAGGCATGTGCCACCACACCTGGCTCATTCTCTCATATTTTAAGGCTTATCAAGCCAAATTTGTTTACCCAGAGGTCCCTCAATACAAGTCCATCCCACTGAAGACTGCTCAGCCTATCTAGAGTCTCCACCTTAAAGAAGATCAGCTCTCCCTCACCCAGCAATGATGAGCTGCCAATAGTTCTTCAGCTAAGGTTGGGTGGGGCCTGCTGTCTGTTTGTACAGTTCTATGCTAGGTTTTGTCTGATTACATTTGCATGGGTCTTGTGCATGCTGACACCATTGCTGTAAGTTCATATGAGCAAGTTCCCAGAGGCCTGGAAGACTCTGTTTCCTTATGATCACCAAGAGGGAAATGGTGAAAACTGAGATAATCAACTGGAAAGGGAGGAGGGAAAGTTATACAAGGAACCATGGGGGTAAAGGGGAAAAGGGGCTCAAGAGAGGGGGAATAATGGGAAACAGGTATTATACTATCATTTTAAAAAAATGCAATTTTTATTTGTTTTTAAGATATACAATGTAATGTCATGAGACATATAAAAGATTACCATGGTAAAGAAATTAGCATATTCAGTATCTCACATAGTAGACCGTTTTCTGGGGATTTTGTTGTTGTTGTTGTTGTTGTTTTTGTTTCTTGTATGTCTGTTTTGTTCCTACTGTTTTTTATTTTCTAGGACAGGGTCTTACTATAAAATCCGGACTGGCCTCAAACTCTTAGGTATCTCAGACTTGCCTAGATCTTGTGATCTTCCTGCCTCACCTCCCCAGTGCTGGGACTGCAGATGTGCCCCTCCATCCCTACTTCTTTACTGTTAAAAAATCTGCTCACCAGCTCATTCTTTAGGTTCATCACATCTTTTGTTTTGGTAGCACTTAATATTTCCCACGAAGATGAATTTTGAATAAGGCATAGATAATGGATTTTGCTCTTCCTCATATTGGTCTTACTGTTCCATCTTCAGGATAGTATTAGTTGCTTGATGTTTTTTCTCAAATTTATTTGAGCGATTTTTTTTTCTTTCCCATATACCAAAAGCATCATTGTGTTCAGGCAACTTCCTCTTGTTTATTTTACGTGCCAGGAAGAAAGACCAAGAGTTGTGTCTCATTTTAACTGCAGGAGCTCCCAGCCCTTGAGGTAGCACAGCTCCAGCTTCTCCACAGCTTGCCCAGTGGTGGCTGTGCGCTGAAACAAGACTCTTTCTTCCACAGGTTTTGTGCCCATCTGTTCTCTCGGGCTGTCGCAGATTGGTCGCATGAATCTTGGAATGGATGCCAGTACCTTCAAGTTTTATACCATGTGCGGCCTCCAGGAAGGCTTTGAGCCTTTTGCAGTCAACATGAACCGAGATGTTGCAGTGTGGTTCAGCAAGCGCCTCCCGACATTTGTGAATGTGCCAAAGGATCATCCCCACATAGAGGTAGCATCATAGCATAGGGGCCATGGCAGGGCAAGTGGGCCAAGGTACTAAGTTCCACGAAGTCTCCTGTTAGCAGGCAGTGCTTACCTAAATTCAATTCTGGCTGCCTACCAACCACCTCCCCCAGGTCCTCAGAGACACAGTTGCAGGGACTCTGGGCACTCAGTGACAACACATAGGAGACAATGGCCTTGTACACAACCTTGAACACTGGTCCCCAGGCTTACCCACTGAATTTTCTGCCAACATTCCTATAATTACATTGTTATAGTACTTAAGTATGCACAAACTTTAAGCGTTATTTTCTTTAGGAAGGTCAACACTTATACTCGAAATTTCACACCCTAAACATATATGTTCTTACATACTCATAACTTCTAGTCCAGGCCTTGTTTTATTTTGGTGATGCTTTTTCCAGAATTTTAAGTTGAGGTGTAAGAGTTTTTTATGTCACACCCACCTGTTAGGGGAAGCAAAGGAGAGCCAAAGATTGTAAGACGCAAAGCTTGGGTGTTGGTTCTACATTGACCTACCTGTTTTGCCCACACCCATCTCGGTTTTTTCCTGGTGGATATGGGAAAACCAAACAAATCATTGCAGTACTGTGCTGAAGTCAGTGGTTTGCTTCAACCTGACTCTAAATTCCCTTAACTCATCTTCCAGAAGGTCTGAACATAACAAGTAACAGCTCTTAATCTCCCCACTGACCTTTACAGTGTTAAGTAGTAGGTTTTACTTCTTTGCTTGATGGTCATTACTTTAGAAATGTGGTTCTTACACCTTGGGAATATTGTGCACCCCTCTGAAAAATTAATGGATTCTAGACTTCCTCTACTTAGAAAAATATTTGGCCCATTTACCCTAGTATTAGAACTGTCCTCTAGAGAGTTGGGAAAGGGTCAGGTCATAAGAAAGTTATTATTCGGCTGGAGAGATAGCTCAGTTTGCAAACTGCTTACTGTGAAAGCATGAGTACCTTATTTTGATCCCCAGAACCCATGTAAAAAAACCTAGGCCTGATGGAATGCATGTGTAGTTCCAGGACTAGGGAGGCAGAGACAGGTGGAGCCCTGGCACTTACTCTCCAGCCTGCTTAACTTAATTGCTGAACTCCAAGATAATGAGAGACCCCCATCTCAAAAGTCAAGGTAGATGGTTCTTGAAGAATGGTACCTAAGGTGATCTTTGGCTTCTACGTGTAGGTGCACACATATTCATGTGCTTCCACATGCACATGTGAACCCACATGAGTGCATGTGCATGCACGCACACGCGCGCGCACACACACACGTTATTATTAATGACATAGGTTACCCTCTGTAGTACCTATGTCCTAGAACTGAAAATTACCCTAAGATATAGAGCAGGCTCAGAGCACCTCAGCTCTAGTGCTGTGACTGTGGCAGAGATGAGAACCTGCTGGTTAGGTGATGATACCCCTGAGGGAGCTTTCTGATGCCTTTTTCTTAGATGTTCTCATGCCCACTGACAAGGGAAATCTTTGGAAATATGTTCTTTTGGGGGTATCTGTCCCCTGACCTAAAAGGTCTATCTTTGTGGACCACACATTATATCACCCAGATACCACCCTCTTCTCTGTTATTTATTCTCCACCCTTGACCTTGTAGTGAACCCAACGGGTATGTTTTACGTCACCGATTTCTCCAGCCAGGAGCAGAGCTGTCGTTTTCTAGAGAACAAGGCCCATGTTGTGAATATCATACTTTGTTGATCATTTGCAGAATGTTGAGCTATATGTTGTTTATGTCAGTGAGAGACAGACAGGGTCAAGCCAGGCCCTCCTGTATGTCAGGGTAAGTACTGGTGATGTTCTCAGGTGGTGAGGATCGATGGCACCATGGACAGCCCTCCCTGCCTCAAGGTGACTCATAAGACATTCGGCACACAAAACAGCAATGCGAACATGATCTACTGTCGCCTCAGCATGCCCGTTGAGTGTCACTCCTCCTTCAGCCACAGCCCCTGTCTAGACAGTGAAGCTTTCCAGAAAAGGTGAGTGGGGTAGAGAGCAGGCCTGTGGCAGAGGTGTTCAGAGTGTTTTCCATGAGGTTGCCTTTCTGTTGGATTTTTTTTTTTTTGCTATGCTACAACACAGCAAGAAGTTAATATATGGAGTTCTTTGTTTGTAGTCAGGTAAAGAAATATGGATGGTAGTGGAGAAAGGACTCAGTGGTTAAAAGCACAGGCTGCTCTTGTAGAGGACCAAGGTTCGGTTCCCAGCACCTACATGGCTGCTAACAATCATCTGTAACTCCAGTTCTATGGGATCAGATGCCCTTTTCTGGCCTCCATGGGAATTGCATGACACAGGTGCACTTACATACATGTAGATAAAAATACACATCATTTGCCACTGGGAAAGTAAGAGTTGATTTTCTTTAAGGGAGTGATACTAGATAAGTTTTTCAGGCTCCAGTGGATGGACTCACATCAAGGGACATCTGGAGACACAAACTTGGCTCAGTAGGCCTTAGCATCATATATGATAGAATGCATGAGATCTGGTGGGGAGGTTGGGGGGTACAAATAAGGGATCATATCCCTTATGGTCTTAAGATAAAAATTTATTGCATGAATTTCACAAAAATCCAGTAAACAAAAATTTTAAATTGAAAGAATAAAATGTGGATGTAGGGAGCTAGGGATATATTTCTGTCAATATAGTACTTGGCCATGTAAACATGAAGAATTGAGTTCAATCCCCAGAACCATGTTTTTAAAAAGCCTGGCATGGTGGCATATACCTGTAAGCCAAGTGCTAGAGAGGTAGAGTCAGGTAGATTTCTGGAGCTCACTGGCCAGCCAGCCTAGTCTGCTTGGTGAGCACTAGGTGAATGAGAGACCCTGTCCCAAACAAACAAGGTAGATGGAGCCTGGGGAACAACTTCTAAAGTTGATGTCTCACCTCCACACTCTTGCACATACATGTGTGCCCACACACAGGTGCACCTGTACACACACACATACAGAAATGAGGATGTGTATGCATAAAGGTGCATGCAAGGAGATGTGTATGGAGGTGCACTATAACGTTAATTAAGAAGCCCATCCAGTTAAACAGTAACCTTTGGTGTAGAAGTTTCTGCTCTCCTTGAATTTTCTGAGCTCAATCCTCTTTGCTAATTGTGATTCTTGTGGTTTTGGAGAAAAAGGACTGTTTCTGTGTGAAATGAGAAACTTCTGGAATGAATTGCCTTTTTCACATTATCTATGGATATTTCCTAACCTCAAGCTGTGTAACTCTCCAGTAATGTGACTTCTTCCTTCCTGCTAAGGAATAGATTCCTTGCTTCCTTTTAGTCCTTTGATGTCTGTTTTTAATCACTGATGTGTGTCTACTGTCTAGAGCTGTCTTGTCCAAACGTCTTATAGCATTTCACAATCTTTCAAGCTTTTAAACAAGCACAGCTGCTTGAGGGAACATGGTAATCTATTCAGCGACATCTCTGCCAGGGTTATTGCAACCCCCTCTCCCATCCTCCTCAACTTTCTTTAACTTACAACATCTCAACTGAGGGACAAAGTTGGAAGTCACAGAACTGTCTATGATGGCAGCTTATAAATGAATGACTCCCAAGACCAATTGCACTCACTTGTGTATAGAAAACAGCCAGTTTCCTAAACTTGCCTTGATCATTAAAGGTAGATCAATTGCCTGTCAGAACTGTGGGATTCTCTACACAACTGAATAACTAAAATATGGATTATCTCCCCCACCCCAGGAAACAGATGCAAGAAATACTCTCTCACACAACAACAGTAAGTAAATGTTCTTGATTATGGCTTCCATTAGTTGATTTGTTGTGCCTGGTAATATGCCCCATACAGCAAAGATTTGTCTAGAGATCTTCTTTAATTTCCCATTACTTTGTCTTTTAATGTCCATCTTGATGCTTCTAAAATGCTTCTATGGCATTTCTCAAAGGAGGGAAAGAAAACAGAAGCTCTACCTGGAACTCCTAATTGGGCATCATATGTACTTGTTGCCCATTTGTCACCAGGGACCCAACACCGCCTTTCTATTTGAAAGGAACATCAGTTGGAAGAGTCTCAATTAAATCCCTTTGTTTGCTCTTTTCTGTCAACTTCTATGAGTCAGTTCCCTCATGTTTCCATGCAGTGCCAGGGTGATCTTGAAAACAATCAAAGAAGCAGAAAGCTGACCCAGAGGATAAAAGCTACTTTTGGTCCCTTGCCACTGTGTGACAATAGTCGGGGGGGGGGGGGGAATGCTTCCTAATTTCTTTCTTTCATTCTTCTTTAACACCTGGTGTCTACAGAAGGAATACATGTCACCCCTTCTATAAAGTTACCCTTGAGTTCATAAATTAAACAGCACCACAACCAAGATTCATGCTGCAGTAAATCACAACCCTATGTGTGGGCACTGTGCTCAGCATAT
Source organism: Nannospalax galili (assembly GCF_000622305.1). NCBI lineage: Eukaryota > Metazoa > Chordata > Mammalia > Rodentia > Spalacidae > Nannospalax > Nannospalax galili. Next base: position 918,125 of record NW_008344824.1, on the reverse strand, counting down.
TGTGTATCTTCCTATCTAATATCTATTTTATTGATTTAATCAGAAACCCTAAGAGATATGTGATATTATGCAGAGAGATGTCCAAGGTCACATGATGATTGTGCCAAGATTCAAGCCTAGGACTTTCCGAATGACTTTTTTTCTCCTAATCAAGAAAATCTGATGGATTATACATAAGAATTACTTTATAAGAATAGATCTGCTCAGGGTCATAAAGGATGAAGTGGTCTTCCTCAGTTTTGTAGCTATTACTATAACTTAGTGCTAAGCCTCACACATTGAATGATCGTCATTGGGAACTGCTGTCCTCAGCATTGCCTGTGGTTGGCAGGAATGTCAAACAAAGCAAGCTGATGGCCCGGACATCGGGCTTTTCTTTTACAGCTTCTTTTCCAAAACTTTGCAAAGACAAAAGCCTGGTCCTCCTTGTAGAAGGATTCTCTGTCCTCTGTTGTCTAAGGACAGGGACTGATCTACTCTACTCTGTGGCCCATGTCCCCTGTTACCCAGGGTGGTATAAGGGACTGTGCTGACTATTCTGAGCAGCTGTGAGATCTTCCATCACCAGCATCTTCAGGGCAACATGTGGTGGACTAAGTGCTTGTAAGCTCCAGGTGCTAAAGCAAAGCAGCAAAGGAAGAAAGGAAGCCAGAGTCTCTGTTAAGCCTGCCCTCCTTCCAAGTCTAGAGGTAGATAGTACACCCTTCAACAGTGTGCTTTATCCAGGTATGGTGACATACTCCTGTAATCCCAACACTCAGGAAAAGAGAACTGCCACAAGTTCAAGGCCACCTTGAGCTGTATGGTGAGTTCCAGGCCAGCGTAGGCTACAAAGTAAGACCCTATCTCAAAGGGAAAAAAATCTACAGTGTTTTCATCTTCTTAAAAATGAGCCAAGACACCTGCTGAATAACTTCACTTCTCAGTCCTCCTGGCCTGACTGCTACTCACCCTCTCTCTCATGCTCCACAGCAGTGCTACTATGCCATCCGCATTTTTGCTGGGCAGGACCCCTCCTGTGTCTGGGTCGGATGGGTGACACCAGACTATCATTTATACAGTGAGAAATTTGACCTGAATAAAAACTGCACTGTGACTGTCACCCTAGGAGATGAACGAGGCCGGGTCCATGAAAGGTAAGGAGGCTCCCTGGAGATAAGGTTGATCCTTGGGCTCTTCCCTCTCTCTATAGCAGTCTTTTCTACCCCATATCTCACCCCCAAGAAGAGGAAGCATCCCATCCTGTCTTAAATGGTGAACAAGTACTTACCTGGCTTAAAATCCTTAAACTGAGGCAATGTGGGAAAGTGTTACCATGACAGTGAAAAAGAGTGTCTGTGGAAATAGAAGCTCATTTATCACAACCCAGGGATGGGAACTAAAGATAGACAGTTAGGGCCAGAGATCTCACTCAGTATTTTCCCCATGATTAACAGGCAAGCCCCAATTTCTACAACACCAGAAAGAGAAAAACCCTGTGTGCTTGAGAGAAGCCAGTTCTAAAGAAATATAGATGTTTCACATCACACAGAGCCTGACAAATCAGCTAACAACATAAAGAATATAAAGGAAATAGCAACCTTGTGAGTAACAGCCACTGAGTAGAAATTAGGGCTCTTTAGGGAAAGCATGTTTTCGGCCCACCTGTACCTTCCACCATCCTCTGGCTGCCAGGAAAAGTCTTTGCCCAGATGTGTCCCAGACATGTCCTTGAAGCCATATCATATGATCTTTTCACTTCCTAGCCACTGAGTTTGGGAGATGTAGTAGGATGCCTCCAAGTTGGCCTCCCCTCCCCACCCCCCTCCCGAAGTGAAGCCCTTTTCACCAAGTGCTGTTTATAAAGTAAGACTTGTCAAAAGCTAGTGGTCACAGGTGACTCAAATCACCATCACGACAGAACCCTATGGGCAGATGACTGAAAGTGCAGGCTCTGAAAACAAGCTTATATGCTGATTATATTTAAAATTAATTCCCAGTTACTTACTAACCATGTGACCTTGAAAAAAATCATTTAAACTCTGTCTTAGTCTGTTTCTTCATTGTTGTGACAAAATACTCTGACCAATACCAACTTGGGGGCGGGGGGGGAAGGGTTTATTTAGCTTACATCTCCCAGCTCACAGTTCATCAGGGAGCCCAAGGTAGGAACTCAGGGCAGGAACCTGAAGGCAGGAGCTGGAGCACAGGCATGGAGGAATGCTGCTTACTGGTTTGCTCCCCTGGCCCCTGCTCAGCCTGCTTTCTTATGCAACACAGGCCCACCTGCCCAGGGGTGGCACCACCCACAGTGGGCTGGGCCCTCTCACATCACTCATCAAGAAGATGCCCCTCAGACATGGCCACAGGCCAGTCCAATAGAGGCAATTCCCCAATTGAGGCTCCCTCAACCCAGATGTGTCAAGTTGATGCTAAAGCTACCCAGCACAAACTCCCTGGGCCTTAATTTCCGTATTTATGAAATGAGAATAATTGTTCTAATCCAAGAGTCCTATAAGCTGTAAATGAGTAAATTTATAGAAAAATGTGTAAGATAATGCTTCACCTATAGCACTTGATAAACTATTATTATCACCATTATTGAATGTCCTTCATGCTAAGGGAGCCAGAACAGATCTTATAAGCATTTCATAACAAATTGAGAAGGAAGAAAAAGTAATGACCACGTCAGGTGTTGCTTCTCAAACAGAAGGAAAAATGGGTCTGTTGTTCCTGTTTTTTTACTCTGCCACACAGACTGCTTGATCTATTTGAACGTCACTGACCATATTTACTGTGGAAATTAACTGATATGTTTGTTAGCACTTAGAGCAAGACCTGTATGCGATACTCAATAATTCTTAGATCTTTGTCCAACATAATAAACAATAAGCACCATTTCAATTTTTACATGGCCCAGGGCATTTTAAATTTTTTCTCTTTAAAATATATACAAAGCACCACTTCACAGTATGTAGCTCCAATACATTATTGCTTGAATTCTGTTTTAGGCATCAATGTGGTTAGTAATTTAATCACAAAAAGCAGTAGTAACTGACTGGAGTTTGAACTTTATGGAAATCTGTCCATGGATATAATTTTGGAAGATGCAGTTTTCACTGGCCTCTATCTGAGGATGTTCATCCTGAGAATACACCCCTATCTGTGCCCCATACAGGAGGAAAAAATGGAGAGGAATGCATGACCAGAAAGGGGATTTCCACTCCCTGGGGCAAGTGATAGATTTCTAGAGACTGGAGGAAACAGAGAATCCTAATTCTACCCTGGACTTTCCAAAGGAGAGCAGTTCAGAGTGGGTATAGGATTCTAGGATATGTCCACCACATGGTACTGAATGCATGTTGGGGGTCCTTCATACAGTTGAAGACCCTCACAGGCACCCAGGCCAAACAACATTAGATTGGCCTCAGTGTGTTTAAAGGGATTGCTCTAGCAGCAAGTATAAAGTCAATTGTTCTTTAACCTGAGAAAGGTCACATCATAACACTTTAAGGCCTATGTCCCTCATATGTTGCACCCCAGGTTAGTTTAGGGAGAGGCAGAACTGACAGCTTCCTGCCACCTCCATTGTGAGGGACTCTGAGAATCATGTTGTCCACTGCCTGTCTTCTCCGAAGTTCACCCTGGGTTTAATATCCTAGATATAAAGTCCTGAAGGGGCTGGAGAGATGGTTCAGCACCTAAGAGCACTTGGCTGCTCTTACAGAGGACCTAGGTTCAGTTCTCAGCACCCACATGGCAGCTAACAACTGTCCTTAACTCCAGGGGATCTGATGCCCTCTTCTGACCTCTGCAGTCATTTCAGGACATGGGTGCACTTACATACAGGCAATACATGTAAAATAATAAAATATAATAAAATCATTTTTAATTAATAATATCTTGAAGTTAAGAAAGAGAGCTTGGGAGGTAGCTTAGTGATAGAGCACTTGTCCAGAGTTTTGATTACAGACTACCTACACCAGATTTTTTCTTTTCCTCTCTTTCCTCTCTGGTTTTCAGTGTAAAACGCAGCAACTGCTACATGGTCTGGGGTGGGGATATTGTGGCTAGCTCCCAAAGATCAAGCCGTAGCAATGTGGACCTGGAGATTGGCTGTCTTGTGGATCTGGCAATGGGCATGTTGTCCTTCTCTGCCAATGGGAAGGAACTTGGCACCTGCTACCAGGTAGGTGTGACTTCTGGGAATAGGCTGGTGCCCAGTCTTACAGCTGCATTCCTCTTTCTCTTCTGTCTCTGTCATCTCTCCACAGGGTGTCCAGCTGGTGGATCATATGGTCCACAGGTCATTATGTAAACAAATAGGAATAAAGTGATTGTATTTTATAGAGGAAAAAAAGAAATATATTTATTAGTTGACCAGATACACTGTTCATCTACTCTGTTCATCTTTCAAGAGGAATAAGCAGTGTTTCCTTGCTGAGCTCTAAAATATCATTCACTCATTTCCTTTATGTTGCCTGTACTGCATAAGATGGAAGATTTAAACAGTGAACAGAAATACTTGTCAATCTAAAAAACTTCTTTATTGAAAATGGAACCTGATGTTACTGCTTTGCAAAGTGATTATTTGTGCTCCTAATGGATACTTTATGTGGTTTTTGTAAATCACACATTTTTTTATTTCATAAACTGTAAACCTCCATAGAACCCCTCAGGAAGACCTCCAATGACATATGTGTATGTTAATCTGTCATTCACAATGTGTCCTATCTTAAGGTAAATATTTAGTCTACTGAAATTTCTGAGAAATGCTTCAAAAAGAAACCTGTCTAACCAAACATTTCTTAAATAATTTAAACAAGGAAACTTGGGCTGGAGAGATGGCTCAGTGGTTAAGAGCACTGTCTGTACCTGTAGAGGACCCAGATTCAATTCCCAGCACCCGCATGAAGGCTAACAACTGTCTGCAACTCCAGTTCCAGAAGAATCAGACACTCTCTTCTGATCTCTATGGGCATTGCATGACATGGGTACATTTACCTACATGCAGGCAATACACTCATATACACATAAAAAATTAATAAAGTATTTTTAAACAAAGAAACTTCATTTTAACTAGTAGTATTCTGTGAACCTAGAGTTCTACAGAGCCTACTATAGGAAATAGTAAGTGAGGGATTTTGATTCTGAACATTCCTAACATAGCAGTGAGTCACATGAATGTGTAGACAGTTTGTTATATGGGTTAAGAGAAAGAGGAGCTTGCTCCCATCAAGAACAGTCAAGAGAGTGTTCATTAAGGTAAAATCTTGGTTTTGAGGTGAAGAAAAGAGCAGTATTCTAGAGAAATACAAAGGCTTAGCAGATAGAATAACATCGGACTGATTATTGATACAAACTTCATTTGGAAAGGCGGGGAGATATAGATAGAAAATGGGGAGCTATTAAAGGTCTTTGAACAGGACAGTGACATACAGTAATTAAGGAAGCTAAATGTCTTCTGGGGTCACCAGCTCAGCTAACCTCAACAGATATGCAATACCCTGTTATTACATAATAGATAAAAATCCTGACTTTTTGGTCAGCCTCGGATCATAATCTTGGGACTATAAAGATTCTAGGCATCAAACTATCTGACCTGTGCTTGGGGAGATGAGCCCAGGTGTGGAACAGACAGATCAGTCAATCTAATTCTGAAAAATTCATTAACCAAGAGCAGATAGATAAAGCAAACTTGTGCTAAGTATCAGGAGCAGAATGCTGGCAGGAAGGCAGTTGTCTGTCCCTCCTGAAGGTCCTGCAGTGAATGACATGCTGAGAACCTCTGTGAGTTCAGTCAGCACTCAGCAAGCCTGCCTGGCAGCTGGGGGACCCAGCCATTCCAAAAAGAGACATTTGTGAGATCAGACTTTGAAGAAGAAAGCAAAGTATTCTTCTAGTGCTTTCCTGCTATGCTGCTTCCCTCAGCCCAAATCCCTTGAGAATCTTTTATATACATTGCTACTGTCCTTCAGAATCCATTAGCATTTTCCCATTAATTTTTGGAATGAGCTGGACTGAAAGGCCCTCCCTGAGCTGCAGAGAGTTCTGGAGCATCTAATAATTTTAAGGCCTTCTGGACTTTGGAGATCTGCAAACATTAATGAATTAACAAAACAAATCAAGGTAGCATTTGCAACAACAGTGACTTATCTGCCTCCACTGACAAGATGCTACCACTCAAGAGACAGATGCTAAGGCAGTTTCATCATGTCTTTCACAGCATCTCCTGGGAAAATCAGGCTATACCATTGTCCTCTTTTAACAGGGTGTCAACATGCCCTCCTGGAGCACCCTTCCTTAATCTACACATGCACACCCTGATCTTGCTGCTCAGTGCTCCAGTCCCTGAAACTTTGCTGGATGGCAGAATAGCAGGGCTCCTCTAGAAACCTTTAGGAGGCACATACTCAGCCAGCTTCTTCTCATTCCCTGTGAGACAGGAATATGTCCAGCCATGTGTCTGGTCCCTAGAAGTTGGATCATTGTTATTCTGCAGCTGTAAGTCATTTTGATTTTTCAATTATCTCAAGAGGAGCAGGCCAGCAATATTTATATACTGGCCTTCAGAAAGGACCAGTAACCAAAATGAGAGAAGAATTTTCTTAAACAGTGTTTCTAGACCTTCCATTAAATAGTGCTGTGCAATTTGAAAACCTTTCTCTGTCCCACTTAATGCAATCAGTAGAAAAATGAGAACTAAAATATGCGTTCAAGAGATATTCTCCAGTGATTGCCCCACACCAGCCATCAGCTCTGAGAGCAGAGTCAGCTGTGAGATTCAGCTTTATGAGAGAGGCTGTCAGTTCTGGCCAGATCCTAGGACCCGACCTTCACACATGATTAGAAACAGAATGTCTATTACCATAAGGACAGAATAGATCAGTCGGTGATAAGAGAAACCTTTGCTACAAAAAGAGGAAAGTCCATGGCAGCTCTGAGTCCAGGTTCTGCTCATTGCACTGGAGCCAGAGCTCCCCATCCAGCTGGTGAGCTCTCTGAGGGCAGAGGCCAGCTCTGTGTGCACTGTCCATGGAGCAGCAGCTGGCACGCATGGAGTGCTTGCTAATATTTCTTGTTGTCAGCCTGACTTGGCTGGGAAATCACTTCTATCCACTTTTCTTTTCTGCCTAACAAGTTGCCATAAAATTAGCAGCTTAAAATGACCTGTGTTCATTATTTCACAGTTCTGCAGGCTTGCCTGGGTGCTCAGGCTCTTGAAATCAAGGTGCCTGCTGGGCTGGGCCAGGCTCTTCTGTCTCAGATCTGTAAGAAACTCTTTCTAAGCTCGTCAATGTTGTTGACAGTACCCATTTCTTCATGTTGTAGGTGTATGGTTCTGAAGAACTGTGTCCTTGCTGACTGGTAGCTGGGGCCACTGGCCTCTTGACAAGGATGGCTACATTCTTTTCACCTGACCCCTCCATCTTCAAAGTATATTCAAATCTTCTTATACTTCAGATCTCTCCAACTTTTCCTTCTGCCTCCAGAAATGGAAAACTTTACCTTTTGAGGACCCACTGCTATTAGATAAAGCCTTCATCCATCCCTAGCTTAAGTTCAACTAGCTAACATCTTTACTTGCATATGCATAATCCAATTTGCCATATAATGTAACCACAGAAATAGAAACCAGGTTCTCAAGAGCCTTCTGGAGTTATGCTGACCATATCACCAGTACCATATTCTCCTCGTGTAGACCATCATAAGCCCACATTTGTTTTCTTCTTATTTTAGTAATGAATAGAAATCTGCATTGTTCATCATGGGGAAGAGTATGCTCAGTATAGGAAAGAGTTCCGTCCCAAACCATCCTAAATGCTTTCAAAACACTCCCTCCAGTCAGGGATAAGGGCCCTGGAATTTGGTTGAGCAGTTTATGAAATTTTCAGTAAGACATTCTGAGGGACCTGAAAGTACCTCATCCCTTCAAGTTACAGTTCCCTCAAGCAGCAGGACTTGGGTCATCAGAAGGCTTTGGGTGAATGGATTAATCTCACCCCCTTAACACAGATGTGTGGGTTTACTGCTGGTTCAGATAACATTTTCAAAGTCACATTGAGTGCTCAAAAAGTCTGAGGGCCATCTCAGGGACAATCCCTGCTTTATGGCCTAAGTCAAAACAGCATCATGTCATAAATTCCCATTTGTGCCTCTTACTGCCAAAAGCCAGAGCACAAAGCAGGTATTAAACAAATCATTCTGTTGAATATCCTTTACAAATCATATTTCAGGCTTTCCTAGGTATTTTGGCAATCCACCCTCTCATTTTTGGTTTTCTGGACATTTATCCCTTCATATCATCTACGGGAACCTGAAACATTAGGTATAAACTGAGTACTTTGACCTAAAGTTAGACCCAACTGCGCTTTGCTAGAAAGACCCTGTGCTGGCCCAAGTCTGGAGCTAAGTCAGTCTGGCCTGTTTCATCATGAGTAAATAATAGCATTTGACCATGAAGTCTGTAAAATCACAGTCACAAAAATGTGTGGTTAAATTAAGCATACATCTAAATGCATTGACAAAGCTCATTATGTAAAGAGTGAAGTACACACACACACACACACACACACACACACACTCACTCACTAACTATATCGGTTTTCTATGGCCAAATTAAAAAGTATCTCAAACTTAGTGGCTTAAAATAATACACATTTAGAGTTGGGGCCTGCTGCACATTTTCCTAGCTGAAGAACTATTGGCAATAGATTACTCTGGGGTAAAGGAGAATAGATCTTCAAGGGAGTGACTCTTAGACAGGCTGACTAGACTCCAGTAGATGAATTTGCACTGAGGAACATCTGAGTACAAATGCTTAACCAGATAGGACTTAACATGTATGACAGAATACATGAGATCTGGTGGGGGGTATGAGGAAGGGGGTCTAAATTTGATTAAAATCTATTATATGAAATGCATAAAATGCAATAAAAATAGTTTTATTTTTATTGGCCAGGCATGGTGGTGCACTCCTTTAATCCCAGCACTTGGGAGGCAGAGGCAGGGGGATCTCTG
>NW_008344824.1:880594-909032 GCF_000622305.1 Nannospalax galili | reverse complement strand
GGCAGAGGCAGGTGGATCTCTGTGAGTTCAAGGCCAGCCTGGTCTAATAGTGAGTTCCAGGACAGCTGGGGCTACAGGGAGACCCTGTCTCAAAAAGACAAAAAAAATAATATGCATTTATTATCTCAAAGTATTTGTGGGCTAGAAATCTGGCACAGTTTTGCTGGGTCCTCTGCTTAGGGTCTTGCAAAGCTGCAGTCCATGTATCAGCCAGATTGCATTCTTTCCTGGGGTGCACATCCTCTTTCAAATATGCAATTGTTGGCAGAATTCAGCTCCCTGTATTTTCAAAACTAGGGTCTCAATATTATGATGACTACAGCAAGGGTACCACTCTGTCCCAGAGAGCCCTAGAATTTCTCATCTGTGATCCTCCCACAAGCCCTCTATAAGGCAACTTACCTTCCAAAGTCAACTACAGAATCTTTCCAGTCTGTTCAGATGGGAGAGGTATTCAAAGAAGTTATGGTCCCCACATGTTTGGCAACTTTCTGTTTGCTAGAAACAAAAGACAGACTCTATGGGTAATGCTTTGTTAGGGTATACACGGTGGCATGGCTACACACTCTTGAATTTGTAGGCAGGGAGAATTGCAAGCATTCTGCATTGGCTACATTTGCTTAAGGGCAACAGGTTTCAGATGGTGAATTAAAGTGGGAGTGTAGGAGCAGACCACATCTTCACCATGGTCTGCCACAGACTCTCTTGGAGACATTGTAGAATATCACCTTCTCTGAGTTTGCACATACATCAAAATGAACAAAGGAGACTCTAATTTCATAAGCAAATAAATCCACATGTCTCATGTAAGATGCAACTGAAAAGCACTCAGAGAACCTCAAACATTTTATTATAAGAATTATATTTGTAAAGCATGATAAAAAGACTTCATAAATGTCCAGAGGAACCAGGAAGAAGGAGAGGTTCATATTACAATGAAGAACCTCAAGGTCTTTGCCTGTAGAACATAAATTCTCAATTGGGGTGCTTCTGCCCCCAGAACATTTGGCAATGTCAGAAGACTTTGTTAATTGTTAGGTGCATGCTAGGGGCACAGACACATAATAGGCAGAGGACAGAGATGTCAGTCAATATTCTACAGTGCATAGTTGAGCTCCTATAACAAGTTACCATAGACCAAAATGTCAATAAGACTGTGTTTAAGAATCCTTGTTGTAGATTCTCCCTGACCTTGTGAACGACTTCCATTTGCCTTTAGAAACAGTCAGGAGTCACTGCCTAGCCCTCAGTCATCATCTCCTCTGTGCAGACACATTTAGCAATGATGCTGCCCATGTGTCCAGTGTCTCTATCCTCCGAGACAGAGAGCCCATCCTCCTGTTCAATAGCCATCCATCGTACATTGCCTCAGTAAGGAAAGCTACTGGCTGCGGGTAACTGTGAGAGGAAGGTAAAAGGTGTGAGGTCATTTAGCCCAAAGCAGAAAGTATTTAAGGCCAGGAGCATTGACAGTCTTCAGAAATACACTCCAGGTCTCCGACAATGTCTGAGCAGTGGGGAATGACCAGCCAGCTCCTTGTCTTTTTTTCAGCTGCCCTTAAATGAGAGTATTGAGTGCTACACGGAGTGGCTTAGCACACTGTGATCTCATAGCCCTGGGCAAACCTCTTGATTTGTTTTGATTTTCAGGTGGAGCCCAATACCAAAGTATTTCCAGCAGTCTTCCTGCAGCCTACAAGCACTTCTTTGTTTCAATTTGAACTTGGAAAGCTGAAGGTATCTATCTGTCCCCTCATCTAATAGCCATCCTAAGAGAAGGCAGCAATGACCTTCATGAGGATCCTAGACCTGGAAGGGAAGATCTTGTTTGTTATCTACCTCTCTGCCTCCCTCTGACTCTTTCATTTGCCAGTGAAGTTCAAATAATGAAACATGGGTTCTCATTTCCTTTTCTCCCTCCTATTTTGACTATATTGCCACTCAAATAGCCTATGGTCCTAATGAATGCTGGAAAAGCCCTTAAAAGTCCCAAGGACATATAGTCCTTCTTTAATTATACTGTATTGATTATCCTGAGTCAGGCTTATGATGGAGCAACTAAGAATCTCTGTATTACATGTGTTTTATTCTTTCCTCTTTGCTCCAGAATGCAATGCCCTTGTCAGCAGCTGTATTTAAGAGTGAGGAGAAGAACCCAGTCCCACAGTGTCCACCTCGGCTGGACGTTCAAACTATCCAGCCTGTGCTCTGGAGTCGCATGCCTAGCAGCTTCCTGAAAGTGGAGACAGAGCGAGTGAGCGAGCGCCATGGCTGGGTGGTGCAGTGCCTAGAGCCCTTGCAAATGATGGCACTCCACATCCCCGAGGAAAACAGGTATTGGAGGGGTTCACAGAGGAAGCTAGGAAGCCTCAAAGGGAACTAGGAGCATCTCAGTGGGCCCTGCTCAGTCCCAAGATGACTGTTTGTTTTCCATAATACCTCAGTTTCTAATATTTCCCTTTTTCTTTGTTAATATTCACTAAGAACAGCAAAGAATATACCATGATGCACCAGCCACAGGACCTTCTGATGGCCTGGAATCAGGAAACATTAAAATTTAATTAAAAGCCAAATAATCCTGAAATAGATATTATTCCTGTCAAAAAAAATGGGGGGCGGGGGGCAAATGAGCCAGGCGTGGTGGCACGCACCTTTAATCCCAGAACTTGGAGGCTGAGGCAGGCAGATTTCTGTGGGATGGAGGCAAGCCTGGTCTACATAACAAGTTCCAGGCCAGCTGTGACTACAAGGAGACCCTATCTCAAAAATACCAAAAAAAAAAAAAAAAAAAAAAAAAAAAAAAAAATCGCCTGCCACGATAAAAAAAAAAAAAAAAAAAAAAAAAAAAAAAAAAAAAGAATGACCTGTGTCCAGCTTGACTTAGAAAGCTAGGAATTAGGGTCCTGGTGTCCCCTTGTCAAAAAGATTGTGGCCTGGGTTTATTCCCAGCACTTTCACTTTCTGGCTATGTGGGCTTGGTAAGCCGCTCACATCCTCCAGGCACACTGAAAGAGAAAGCCTCCCACATCTTGCTGGGTTAAACACAGTACAATTATATAGGTGAAATCTAACATAGTTTCTAAACATAGAGCAGAGTAAGCTTCATAGTTCTGCTTGTCATCATCAGAGCTCCTCAACTGAAATAGCATGTGTAGCGAGTAAAGGTATTTGACACCTGCAGAGCCCCCATTTGGGTATCCCCTGGGATCATGAGCTGCCAGGGATAGGTGAGTGCCTAGAAAGAACAAGAAAAACAGGAGCCCATCCAACAAGCCCATCTCAAAGGTCCCTAGCCCACAATGAGGAGCAAACCAAAATGAAAATCTAAGGAGAAACCAGAACCCCAGCCCTAGGTCTATATGAGCAAGAGAGTAACACAGTTAAGTAGGTAGCTAACGTCAAAAATAAAACACTATCTGGATTAGGCAACTCGTCTCACTTTGAAAATACTTCCTCCCTGAACAACAGTGCAGATAGATTTATTTTCCAGGGAGGGAAAGTCTCGTGGGTGCTGGCAGAGCTGGATGACACATATAATGTACGTGGTAATCTGGCAGAGGTGTTAGCCACATCTTCTGAGAGGCTGTGTCAAGAAACAGGATCCACTTGAAACAATGAATGAAAAAAACAGGTCATTTTTATATTCCTAAGTGTTTTTGTATTTGGGACCTTTGCTTTTTGATACTTTGGTATTTGATAAGCCAATGTCTTACCCAGGCTTTGGGATATTGTAATTAGATTAAGGGGACCATTATAAACTTGGGTGTAGACTATAGCTTAGAAGCTATACCAAGTAAATACCCTGTTAAAGTGTGGCAGTGATTTTTGCCCCTTCTGCTGCCATTGAGCTGGTAAAATGCCTGGGGTTTCTTAGTGCATTTACACTGAATTCTGACACCTGCTTCTCCCTATGGAGTGGTTGACTGCTTGTGCCATCCTCAGGTGTGTGGATATCTTGGAGCTCTGTGAGCAGAAGGATTTGATGCAGTTCCATTACCACACACTAAGACTGTACAGCGCTGTGTGTGCCCTGGGAAACAGCCGAGTGGCCTATGCCCTCTGCAGCCATGTGGACCTCTCCCAGCTGTTCTATGCCATTGACAACAAGTACTTGCCTGGCCTCCTTCGGTCTGGTTTCTATGACTTGCTCATTAGCATCCACCTGGCTAATGCTAAGGAAAGGAAGCTGATGATGAAGAACGAGTATATCATCCCCATCACCAGTGCCACCAGGAATATCCGCCTATACCCAGATGAGTCTAAGAGGCACGGACTGCCTGGGGTGGGCCCGAGGACGTGCCTCAAGCCAGGCTTCAGGTTCTCTACACCTTGCTTCGTGGTGACCAATGAGGAGCACCAGAAGCAGAGCCCTGAGATTCCCCTGGAGAGTCTCAAGACCAAGGCACTGAGCATGCTGACGGAGGCGGTACGCTGTAGCGGGGCTCACATCAGAGACCCTGTTGGGGGTTCTGTGGAGTTTCAGTTTGTGCCTGTACTGAAACTCATTGGAACCCTACTAGTCATGGGCGTTTTTGATGATGATGACGTTCGCCAGATCCTCCTCCTGATCGATCCCTCTGTGTTTGGGGAGCACAGTGGGGAGACAGAAGAGGGAGCAGAAAAAGAAGTGACTCAGGTGGAGGAAAAGGCAGTGGAGGCTGGAGAAAAGGCCAGCAAAGAGCGAAACAAGGAGGCACCAGTCAAAGGATTGCTGCAGACCCGATTACCTGAGTCTGTCAAGCTGCAGGTAACTCAGGGGAGCCAAGCGCGTGCTTTGGGAGAGTGCTTGAGAGGGAGAGAGGAAAGCCTGGGTGTGAGGGGCTTGGCCGTTGGCCTGACTCTGCTAATGAAAGTATCAAGTAGAGCTGCACAGAGAGCTCCTGGGCGATGCTTATTTTCAGTGTCGACTACTACGCTCACCAAGCGTCCCCGAGCCAAAATGAAAGTGCTAACCTTTGCCAGTAAGACTTTGAAATGTAATAAATACCTTGGTATAGAAGTTGCTTTACCAGTGTGGGTTCTCCCTTTTCTATGAGCCTTTGGGACCCAGTTGATTATTTGAGAAGTAGCTATTTTACAAGGAGGATGAGACTTTGGTTGTAACCAAAGTAACAAAGGAATTGGCTCATGGGAGCATCACACCCATTGCCTGCTCCCACTGAGCTACGTTATTGCACTAATATGATATGGCCCTATTAATCCAGCGTTCACATAACTGTTACCTAAACTGAGAAAGATGATCATGCTTCTAAAACTGACCCTGGTACCACCTAGGAGCCTTTGACATTGCCTACAACAGTTTTTCCTCACATCAGTCACATGCTATGGCTGCTAACCTTTGTGTTCTGGATGCTGAGAAAAAGAGAAATGAAGGTGAAGAGTAGCACAGTGAGCCTGGGTCAGCCCCTCCCTGGACCCAAACCTGTTCCTGTGCTGCTTGCTAGATCTATGAACTCACCAAGTCAGCAGCTGGTCCAAAGCCTGAGCTTTATTGTCTTAAAATTCAGATGATAGAAAAATACAATACTAAATAATATTCTCATAAAAATATATGAAATATATTTTGTCATAAAATGCATTATGGTGAAGTAACCTATAGTAAAAGTTTATTACCTAATGTAAAGGGATTTGTAGGTGTTCAGTTAATCAAGATGTTGATTACAAATGAGAAATGTAACAAATTATAGACACACCCACCCCTTAGCATTTATCAAAACATAAAAGTATACTATTTATAATATAGAGCCAAAACCTTTTCTTTAATGTGAATCCCCTGTTGATACGTGAATTCTTCCTTTTCATAAGTGACCTTTGGAATGTAGCATCTATGACTGCCAGTTTGGGGATCTTACAGTGAACATCAGTTTAGAGTTCCAGTCATGTGCTGCATAATGACACTTTAGTTGATGATGTACCACATATATGACAATGGTCACATAAGATGATATCACCTAATGGCAGAATAATCATCTTAGTTTATGATGTTTTCACAGTGATAAAACCACCTGATAATGAATGTCTCAGTATATCCTCATCACTAAGTGAGGCGCAACTGTAACGGGAAAACAACACATTTCTAGATTTTTTATGATTTCCCCCAATCTTTTAAAGTTTTCTCACACACAGTTTCAAATTTATGTAAAAAACAACTTAAATTTACAGAATTATAAGATTATTATAACAAAAGAATCGTGGTGCTGAAGAGATGGCTCAGTGGTTAAAAGCAGTGGTTGCTCTTGCAGAGGACCTGGGTTCAATTCCCAGCACCCACATGGCAACTAACTACTATCTTTAACTCCAGTTCTGGGAGATCTGACACCCTCTTCTGACCTCCATAGGCATTGCACAACATGGGTGCACCTACCTATATGCAGGCAATACACCTAAAATAAAATAATAATAATAAATATTTTTTAAAAGACCAATCACAGGTGAACTGTATAGGTGAACAGCCATAGGGAAAAATGGAGCTGAGGAGAAGGGTCTCGGCTTTCCATGCACGACAGCTGGGAGGTATCAGACAGACAAGTAAGACTCACATCAGCAATTGGCCTGGTTTTTGTACAGGGCTTCCCGGCAAAGCATGTTTTTAGAAATGCTGCTTTCAGTGAGCTCTTTTCTCTCTCATTCCCTTAATGGTTGAAATCCACATCTCCAGATTTAGTCAGACTTGGATTCAGTAGCTTCATTGTTCCTATGTGCCAGTGGACAAACCGTTATACTTACCTAAGTGTCAGTGCCGTCGTCTGTAAAGTGAGGTGCTGACAGCTTCACCACTGTGCACAGAGTGTGTTCCATAGGCATTGTGCATGCATACTCTCCTTGCAGATGTGTGAGCTCCTCAGCTATCTCTGTGACTGCGAGCTGCAACACCGAGTAGAGGCTATTGTGGCATTTGGTGACATTTACGTGTCCAAGCTGCAAGCAAATCAGAAGTTCCGCTACGATGAACTCATGCAAGCCCTCAACATGTCTGCAGCCCTGACTGCCCGGAAGACCAGGGAGTTCCGCTCACCACCCCAGGAGCAGGTGAGTCCATCCTGAGCTGCCATCCAGTTCTTATGGAACAACTAGAAATTCCAGGACAGGACACATGAAACCTTTATGATGACCTCAACAGACTGAAGAGCTACAGAAACCCAAATGACCCACCACAGCACCAGGAAAGAAGCTGAATCCTAAGCAAGTGGTGACTGAGGAGTGCATGCCAATTATCTTGGCTGGGAAAATAACCCTTTCTAAACCGAGGAGAGGGTAGAGCTTCCTCCTTTCCCCTCCCCTCCCCTATGTATGTCTTTACTAATGAATAGAAAACCAGACCATTATTGGGGTTCAGCTGATACCTCAGTCACAGTTCTCAATCTGATCCTTCCAAAAGTCACTACCTCTCAGGGGCTGGAGAGATGGTTAAGGGCACTCACTGCTCTTGCAGTCAACCTGGGTTCAAATTCCAGCACCCACATAGTGGCTAACAACTGCCTGTAGCTTCAGTTCCAAGGGATTCAGTGCCCTCTTCTGTGGGCACTGCACAAAATGGGCGCACTAATATACATACAGGCATAACACTCATAGGCATAAAAATGAAATAAGGTTTTTCAAAAGTCACTATCTGTCTAAGACAGAAAAATATATAGTTGCTATGCCCTGTCTTATGATTATGAGAATTGGGGCCTAACCGTCTCATCTAATGTTCCCACGACCCTGAAGCCAGTAGCTATCACTAAGTCTCCCTAGCCCTATGAAGCCTGGAATACATCATGAATCATTTTTTAATATTTTGTTTATTATTTTTACTTTATGTATATGAGTGTATTGCCTAAATTTATGTAAGTGCACCCATGTCATGCAATGCCTGTGGAGATCAGAAGAAGGCATTGGATCCCCTGGAACTGGAGTTATAGGTAATTGTTAGCCACCATGTGGGTTCTGGGAATTGAACCCAGGTCCTCTGCAAGAGCAGTCAGTGCTCTTAACTGCAGAGCCATCTTTCCACTCCCATTAGTCATTTTTTTATAATTTATTGTCTTCTTTGTATACCCCACCCATGGTTGTCCTTGCTAAGATCAAAGGCTTGTTTGAGAAGAGTCTATATGAGGGTGTGGCATCTCCTGGAATAATAGTTTCCATTTATCCCCACTCAGCAGCACCTACACTCTCCAGGCTAGTTGGTTACTTCTCCCTAAGTATTCAAAAAGAAGGTAGATCTTGCAGTGAAGAAATCTGTTCTTTGTCTTTCACACCACATCTTTTTTTTAAATTGAGCTTTTTAAATTTCATACAACATTCCCCACTCAAATCCAGACCCCTCCCCAATCCATGCCTCCCCCTATGCCCCCACCAAACCCTATGCACTCTGCCATACATGGTGAGTCCTATTTCAAACCACATTTTTGATCTTATATATATTTAATAAGTGCCCTATTCATTGTTGTCCATATAATTACAACTATTTTATACTAATGGCTTAACTACAACTTCATCTAATTACTTTCCTAACCTATTTTATGGAACATAGATATTTATATTCGCTTATGAATAGACCACATATCTTAGCTTTGGAAAGACTCACTTGAGTGATATGCTAAAAAGAAGGCAAAGCTAATCATCTCTCTAGTTGCAAAATGAGAGGGCCCTTGGGATTGGCTAAAATAGATCATTGTGCTATGTCAAATGCATGAGTATGCTGTTTCCCCAGTTACTGCTCAAAAGTACTCTTGAGGACTTTACAAATGTTAAAGGCTGCTTTTAGACTGGTGGTGAATGTGAATGCTCCCCATGCCACTGAGCAAAGACCACTGTCTCATACACTTGTGAAATACTGGAAGACAATGTAGTGTTTACAAACACTAGTATTGACTTCAGAGACAACACTCCAGGTCTGGCTCTCCCCATCATTCACCTGTGATAATTGGGTTCCTGACCTCTCTGTCTCAATTTCTTCTGCTGCTATGTGTGGGTAACGTTTGTATTTTTGACCCATGGTTCTTGTGAGGATAACATGAGATAACTTATTCTGACTGCTTAGCCTGACCCCTTCCATTGAGTAAGAATTCTGTAAATATTACCTGATCTACCACTAGTTTTAGTGTTAGAGACACCTGCACCCTAATGCCTTCTTCTGTGACCCTCAGTCGGTGCCTCTGTAAATGGAGTTCACAAGTCTTCTAATAGCTCTTTAACCCAGCCAATACCAACCACAGTTATCCTTTCGGCATAGTCTGTACTTCTGGAAGGAAAATGTTGGCTCTCACCCTCTTTTTCCAATTCTAACTTCAGACTTTCTCCTCTGCCCTCCCTAAGACTTCTATTACATCTTCCATCAGTCTTCTAAACAGAGAAACCATTCAGAACTCTGTAACTCAAATTCTTCTGTAATGCACAGACCCACTGATTCTTGAATAGAGAGTCACCTGAGGAACTATTAATAAGCCAGATTCCCTGGTCTCACTCCTAAGGTCTCTGAATCAGCAGGTGTAGGGTGAGGTTCCAAGTTTTTCATTGTTAGCAAGTTTCAGGCAATGCTGATTGCTGCTGGACTAAAATAAAATAGGAAAAGGGGCTAAGGCTATGGAATTCACCTACTCCGTCTCCACCTGTACTAGAGAGTTTACTTCAAGAGGAGACCTACCCATAGAATTTTCAACATAAGGAAGCATTTCGTGTCATTGGAGGAGGATTTATACCAACATCAGAGGTTAGCAATACAGAATTACTTGGAAAATAAGACATTTGTAAATTAGAGTTTTTAAAGGTGTTATTCTTTGACAACCTCCAAGGAGAAGATAAAGCTTATAATCCTCGTATCCACAGAGGATTAAAAGTAGCCAGGCGTGGTGATGCATGCCTTTAATCCCAGCACTTGGGAGGAGAGGCGGGCATATCTCCATAAAAAAAACAAGGCCAACTTGGTCTACATAGAGAGTTCTAGGCCAACTGGGGCTACATGAAGACCCTATCGCAAACAAACAAAAAAGTAGTGGGGAAGACTCCTTGAGGAACACAACCAAATACAAAAGGTAAAACTATATTAATCTCATGGTTGATGGCAAATTGAGCAAGGTCAGCCAGCCTTTCACTTCAGAAAGGCCTTCAGTAAAGGGAGGACATGGCCATCAGAAAATGCTTGGCCCATCTTGCCATCTTTTGGCTCTATGTCCCCTAGGCCAGTGGGGCTCTGCTTCCTAAGTTTTCCATCAAAGAAGGAATCTTTTAGCAAAGAGATTCATTTTCTAACTTTGAAACCATTTTTAAGAACTTGTATTTATTTAATAAACAACTTATCTACCTTGATATAATTATCATAATTTAATTTTTCTAGTTTATTTAATAGATAACAATAAATGACAAATAACACCCCTGCTCACTTACAAAAAGGTTTTCAAGGGCTGGAGAGATGGCTCTGTGGTTAAGGCCACTGGCTGCTCTTGCAGAAGATCTGGTTTCAGTTCCCAGCATCCACATGGCAGCTAACAACCATCCATAACTCCAGATCTAGGAGATCTGACGCCCTCTTCTGGCCTCTGTGGGCATTGCACAACATGGGTGCACTTACATACATATAGGCAACACACACATAAAAATATATTTTAAAAAAGATTTTGAATAGAAGTTCTGCATGAAAGTCTTCCAAATAATGTTAAGGTTCAATGAGAGATTGGAAATTTTCCAACCTAGAAGTCCTTAACAGATGGAGAAAAACCCTTTGTTTCATGTGTGGAATATCATGGCTTGAGACAGCAAAAGGCACAAGATTACCTTAAGTTGCCTCTTTAGTCCCTCCACGTATTCACTGATCTGAGGTTATGGTCCTGGAGAAGTATTCCAAAGTCCAGGAACATGGAGGAAATGAATAGTAGCTTAATTTTCACTGACTTCTGCTGGCATTACTTTTCATGATTAATGTAGACACAACGCAAGTACCCTACTTTGTCACCAATAGCAGTCACATGTTTTTCATGGCACTTTGTAGCAGTTATAGTGTTTAGAAATATCTCTCACATTCATCACTGCTTATGATCACATGGGCTTTGAGAGTTGCCACTGGCTCTCTTCATGTCAGCTAATAAAGAAGTGCAAGTTTGTATGTCTTCTTTAAAATATTAATCTGTAAATCAGTTTATGAGACTCACCAGACTGTCAGAGGAACACATGAGAAACACAAAAATTCAAGACTCCAGGGCTGGAGAGATGGCTCAGCGGTTAAGAACACTGGTTGTTCTTGCAGAAGACCCAGGTTTGAATCCCAGCACCCATGTGACAGCTAACAACTGTCCATAACTCCAGTTCCAGGGGATCTGATGGCCTCTTCTGTCCTCTGGCAATACACGCATACACATAAAATAAAAATGAAATATTTTTTAAAAATCAAGACTCCCTAGGATAAAACTATATAGAAGTGTGGTAGAGTGACCACAGGACATAAATCTACATGTCAAAAACAAAAACTAGCTGGGTGTGGTAATACAGGTCTTTAATCCCAGAATTTAGGAGGCAGAAGCAGGAGGATCTCTGAACTCTAGTCCAGCTGGTCAATGTAGCGAGTTCCAGGCCAGCTGAGGGTACATGAGAAGGCTCTCTCTCAAAAATAAATAAGTAAATAATTAAAAATAAAATGAAATTCTTCCTTATGTATGGATCCTAGCTCCAAATCTTGTTTCTCTTACCACTTATTAAAGAAGGGGGATAAAGAGATGGCTCAGCAGTTAAGAGCACTGACTCCTCTTGTAGAGGACCTGGGTTTGATTCCCAGCAACCACATGGTGGCTATGAACCATCCTTAACTCCAGTTCCTGGGTAATCTGAAGCCCTCTTCTGACCTCTGCGGCGTTGCATAATACAGGTGCACTCACATATATGCAGGCAATACACTCATACACATAAAATAAAAATAAATATTTTTTAAAGAAGTTAATTTGGGCAACAAATGGACACTATTACAGAGTTCACTACAGTTCAAACACAGACAGTAAGTAACTGTGAGGTGCCCAGCCCCAGGTGATAGATCTACAATGCACCCTCTACACCTGAGACTCAGGGAGCATCATCGAAGAGGGAGCAAAAAGAATGGAAGAGCCAGAAGGATAAAACACCTGCTGCTAGTTAATGCAGCCTAGACATAACAGGAAGGCCGAACCAGTGAACTCTCCACACTATGGTAGTCTAACAAGATCTGCCTAATGACAAAACGAGTTGATATGCCAAGGTGGATGGAGGGAATGTCAACAGGTTCCACCTCCAGATGAGAGCTATAGGTGACCAATGAATGTGGAGGGAGGGAGAATCAATATCCTCCAGGGACTACCTCCCTGGGAGGTTATCTCACCCCAAGTGGGCAGCCCTAAATACAGGTACACACAAGCACCACTTCATAGACTCAGTACATTTTATGTTTGTGTGTGTGTACATTTGTATATATAAAATATTTATAAATACATGTATGTACATGTAATAATAATGAAAAAGAGGATAAGAAATTGAGAGGGAGGGGCTGGAGAGATGGCTCAGCATTTAAGAGCACTGACTGCTCTTGTAGAGGACTCGGGTTCGATTCCCAACACTCACATGGCGGCTAGGAATTGTCCTTAACTCCAGTTCCAGGGAAATCCGAAGCCCTCTTCTGACCTCCACGGCATTGCACGACACAGGTGCACTCACATACATGCAGGCAATGCACTCATACACATAAAATAAAATAAGAAATAAAATAAGAAAAAAAAGAAATTGAGAGGGAATGGGGGACATGGGAGGAGTTGGTGGGGAGTAGGAGGGATGGAAATACTGCAGACACAATACTCATGTGTTAACTCCTCAAAAGTCAAAAGATAATAAATTAAAATCTTACTAAAAACTCAATAAATCTAGCTCTAGTGAGCATTAGAAAGAGTTGAAGTTGAGAAATGTATATAGTACTTCTCTAAATAATTTTCAAATGTTTAATTACCTGGTAGAAAAATGGAGCAAGAATGTGAAAAGAAAAAAAATTTCTAAAATATGAAATAAAATTGGTCTTTCTGTGTGGAAAAATGAAGCTCAGCCTCACCAGTTAAATGCAAATTAAAGCAACAGGGATAAGACATTCTTCACCCATTTAATTGGAAAATATTTGAAAATATGTTAACTCTCATTACTGTAATAGAGATAGCAAAGTAATATATACACTTACATAAATTTGGAACAATGCAAATTGTTGTGAGCTTTCTGAAAAGCAATTTACCAATTCATATCAAAAAGCCATTAGTACAAGAAGACCTGTTGCGCCATTCATTTTGCTTATAGGAGTTTATCCTAAGAAAATGATCAGTCGGGTGAATAAAAAACACATCAATTGTTCAAGGCAACTTTGTTTCTAAGAAAAATACAAACAGGACTGGAGAGATAGCCCAGTAGGTAAAAGCCCTCACTGCACAAGAAGACCCTACTTCAAATCCTCAGAACCCACATAAAAGTTGAATACATAATGTGAGCCTCTCTAATCCCAATACTCATGTTACTCATGTGGGAAGATGGGAAATGGAGACAGGAGGGTCCCCGAAAGCTCATGGGCCAGCTAGCCTGGTGTGTAAACAGCAGAGGCTTTGTCTCAAACAACATGGAAGTTGACAATAAACATCCAATGTTGTCTTCTGACTGCCACATGGGTGTCATGGCTCAGGTGTGCCCAGATTCACACACACAAATGAACACACACACATCATATGTTTATCCCCCAAAAATAAAATAGAAACAAGCATATCATAACAGAAAATTAATTTTACATAAATTATTAGCTATCCATAGAGTGAAATACATTGCACCTATTTAAATTCATGTTAAGAAAATAGTCAAGACAAATTAAGTGGAAAATCAGATTTTAAAGAAAATTTATCTAGAGTGTGGTTTGAATCTGTGTGGGTGTACATAAAGGTTGGAACATTTTAACTAAGATATTATTAAGATGAATTATGGGGTGTTGGGATCAGGGTGAATTTTCTACTCTAGATAGTCTCCAATTTTTATGCAATCAATAAACTACCTTTAGAATCAGGGAAAGGAGAAAACTACCTCTATATGTTGGCCGCTTTTACTTCCCCTGGTCCCCCAAAAACTTTTAAATAAAAATTTGAAAGACTGATGTCTTAGACACGACCTGAGTTCCTCTGGCTGACATGAAGAACCAGTTAGCCGTTTTTCTTTTGCCCTCGCAGATCAATATGCTTCTCAACTTTCAACTGGGAGAGAACTGTCCCTGCCCAGAGGAAATCCGGGAGGAGCTGTATGACTTCCACGAGGACCTTCTTGTTCACTGTGGTGAGCTGCTGAGGGATTGGCTAGAGCAGGAGCACATTCCTGATTCCTTCCTTAGTGTGCCAGTGAGGTGCTGGAACGTTTCTCTTCTGTTTAACCTTTTGGGACCAGTTGTTCAAGAAGTGACTTTATCCAAACTACATGGGTCAGAGAGGATACAGGAAGGGTCCCTAGCCAAAATGACTGAAAGCCTAGAAGAGTCTTTACGAAGTACACAGGGGGAACAGGGAGGAGTCTGGAGAAAGAAGGCAATGGTTGATTGTATGAACACCGCACCAGCTTACTTACAGTGATCATAGTTGGCATATTCTGCCCCCACCTGACCTGAGATTCTGATCCCTTTTCTTTTCAGCTATTGTAGTTAATGGGAGGAGGTGAGTGTCTTCCCTGAAAGATTCTAAGCCAGCGATTGCTGCTTTGGTGCATATCTGCTGCTTATATGTGACTGGGCATTTCTGATGCTTGTCCATGAGTAGTTGAGTAATTGATGTATGGAAAACGGCTGAGGTTTTCATTTGAATAAATGTTAGTCTGAGTCTGTCTTTCTGGAGACTCTAGAGCCTCTTCTGAGTATAGGTTAGCAAAAGTAAAGCTTTGGGATTAAATTTGATATTCTGGGACACAGGAAATCATCTTTTTCCACAACTTCTCAAAAGATATGGTATAGAAAAATATTCACAGGAGGCTGCCTATAACCTCTTTAAAATGTCCCAGAAGAATCAGAAGTAGTTTTTTTATATTTTTTCTAATACTTAAAGGTTTCAGTTTCATTTTCTGTACTCTGTTCTGTTGCTTGCTAGGGGTTCCCTTGGAGGATGAAGAGGAAGAAGAGGAGGACACTTCCTGGACAGGAAAACTGCGTGCTTTGGTATACAAAATCAAAGGCCCACCCAAGCCAGCGAAGCAGCAGCCAACAGAGGAAGAAGAACGATGTCCTAGTAAGTGACAGTGTCTTTCAATCACAGTACTCCCAACTCTACTTTTCTGAGAGTTAATTAATGTTACTGACTCTCTTACACATATCATAAGATGTGCGGGGTCTGCCTGACTGAAGTAACCACATGGAGATTGTATAATCATCACTGGTAGTCACTGTTTGGTTTTTTTTCCTGTTCTGCCTCTCCTCTGATGAAAGGAACTCACTTTCAAACTTTCCTGAAACCTAGGAGCTCAATTGCTTGGTGTCTGCTTGTATAGTCTGTCTACTTAGATTTCCTATACAGACTTCTGTTCTTTCAACTTTTAAGCACTGTCTACTTCTGTCACATCTACTTGTGGTTCCTTAAGCATAGGAAACTGCTCCACTGAAAAAGTAAACAGTAGTAAAACAGGATTTGTAAAATAAATAGGTGATCTCTTTCTTTCTTTCTTTATTATAGTATTGAGAATGCACCTTACAGTCTTTGACCTTTTTTTTAAAGGTGTCAATTATTGTTCAAATTCATTTCTCTATTCCTTACCCTGTAAATAACCCCACCCATTTGTTCCATGCTGAAACAAGATCATTGACGTGTTTGACTTCTCTAAATGTTAATATTTCAAGAGGAAGATTGTCTGAATGTTATATATAATCAGTCTACTCCTTGCTACAGATTCAGAAAATTTATCATTTGTCTAAAGAAGAATTAATATCTCAGGTTTGATATCATTGCCTTTTATCTTGTTCCCTGCTCCTATCCATCTTGGAACACATTTTAAGATCATCTACCAGAGCAATAGACCTTTCAGGATATAATAGGTTTGTCTGGAAATATCACTTTGGGGTTCATACATCTTATTGCCCTTTATATTAACCTTTCATCTGTGTGTCAGAATATCTCTGAGGGGGACAGATCATCCCCATATATCAGCAGAAGCTTTGGAGCCTCTGGGAGAGTAAATTGTGACTTCATACCAGCAATCCTTGATTCATCCTTTTCCCATCACTGTGGAAAGGGAGAGTGGGTGAAAATAGACCACCTTTGTGGTTACTGCCAAAGAAAGACTGCAAATAGCTTACACTGAACAATGTGTCTCCTATATCACCTACTCAAAGTCTATTCTGGAAGTCCATGCTACTTTCTGGCAGTATGCTGTGACTGGGGTCCTACAGAGTGACCACATTATGTTAGGTAAATGGAGTTATTCAGATGAAATCACTCATCATCTGCCTCTTAATGTCTGACTCAGGATGGGTTCAGACAAGGATTACCACATTCAGCACTACACCTCAGACCTCAAGAAGATACCATGTTCTGTCTGTTTGGGTGGAGCATGTATATCTGAGATGCTGACTCTCATGTGAGAATGCATGTCTCCACCATGCTGCCTCCCTACCACAGCTGGAGTTATCAGAGGTCCAAGCTTCATGTCCTGAGTGCTCTTAGATCCCAGAAGAAAAGGAAATCCTCAAGCTGTTCATGTGTCCCTGATTGTTAATATGTAGATTCCCTTCAGAATGTCCCAGAGACATGGCTAGACTGACATTTTAAGATAAATTCTGGGGAACAACTTAGTTCCCCCCAAAAGAATTGTTTTAATTGTATCACATGAAGATAGTGTTTACAAATGTATATCCAGGTTCAAAAAAGGTTAAAATCCTATAAATTACTAGCAATTTTGTCCATGTTACTATGTATATGATTTCTCTTATCCTTGTGTTTTATAAAATCGTAAAAGTATACGTGATGACAGTGAACTGGCAATTTACCACATACCTCCATATATACTAATTAGTGAAAGAGGAAAGCTTTCTTCATTTTTTCTTTGTTAATTGAAGGGAATATGTACTTGTCCAATGTTTTTTTTCTTTCCATCTTTACTTAGTTCCACAAAATAATTTCCCGGTGACTGTTTATCACAAGTTCAAGATAACTAAAGCAAATAAAGCTGTAGCTTCAACTCGGGTCTTTTGCTCTCCCTGTTCAGTGATGCTATTTCCATTGTGCCATGCTCTTTCACTCACTGTACCATAAAGCTTGCCGAAGAACTTACCAACCTATGTACCATACACACACACACACACACACACACACACACACACACACAAATACTTGCCTTTTGTTTTATATGGTGTTGCTTTGCTTTCTTCTGTTTTGTTTTGAGACAGTTTTGCACTATATAGCCCTTATGATCCTCCTGCCTCAGTGTGTATGTGCTGCCAAGCCAGATTGTAGAATAATTCCTAAACATCATTATATTTTATATTGTTTATTATATCTGTGCGATTAATCACACTTTGAGTTGTTTTTGATGAAAGTCAAAACCCAGTTTTTAATGTTTAGAAGTCAGTGAAGCCAAGGATTTGCACTGGGGGTCTTTGTGATGGTGGTCCCACCCTGAGATTCTCTTCTATGAATAATTGACTTCAGGGGTAAAGGCTCAATTTTTTTTAGGAAAGAGGGAATAGCAATGTTCTGAAACTCTTTAGAAACTGCTAGCTGTCTCAGTGTTAAGGATTTTTGCCTAAATTAACTCCAAGCCATGTTGTCAATGAAAACTATTACAATATTATCAAAGGGGTATCTGATAATGATATATAAATCATATAGCAGCAACCCATACTACTAAGTCATGTTTTTTGTGTCTTATCCAGAAAATTCTTAGATCTCTTATGTGCTAAGACTAGACTGCACACTACAGTTAAAGTGGGGTTTCCTTAAATAGAAATGTGTAGCAGTTGAGTTACTCCTCCAGAAGAGATCAAGCATCTGTTTCTCTTGAACTCTAAAGTTAATAAGATGAAAACCACCTATCAGGTTTTACAGATGAAATTTGATGCACTGAATGCTCTCTCATGGGTGATGGTTTTCCTCATCTTTTCTATATGAAGAAACGTCCCAAAGGATATTATGTTCTCAAGCAATATGAACAAAGGAGAGAAGAACCCCTGCTGATGTCATGTTTCTGTGTTTAGAGACCCTGTGATGGC
The DNA here is from genome assembly GCF_000622305.1 of Nannospalax galili. Classification (NCBI taxonomy): domain Eukaryota; kingdom Metazoa; phylum Chordata; class Mammalia; order Rodentia; family Spalacidae; genus Nannospalax; species Nannospalax galili. The sequence continues at coordinate 890,839 of NW_008344824.1, read as the reverse complement.
CCACTGTGATGCAGTTGTGGAAAGCAGGGTTAAGAACTGGGCATAGCTGAGCATGTGAGTCTGTCTGAAGGAGGTGAATGGAACTCTTATTGTAGTCTGTTCTTAGTCCTGTATGCTTGCCGCAGACACTGCCTCTCACAGAGCTGACCTGGCATCCTTATGCTTGAGAGGTACTTGCTCTCTCCTACTCTTCTTCTGAAGACCAGACCAGAGGTGTCCCTAGAGATGACCATGAATCCATCAAGCCCCAAAGCTGCTACTTGGAGAAACTTGTGTCTTATGAATGGTCTGAGAGCCCTGGGCCAAATTCTTTCCAGTTGAATACTATAGTTCATTAATAGTACTGAGGAGGAGAAATGCTGTTTACTACCAGAATAGTCCCAGGCCTGGCCTGTGCTGCAAATGCATGCGGAGTAAAATGGCCAGTGAGGGGTAACTCTATGCAGCTCAGGTTGCATCATTAAGCCTCTTCTGCATTCTCCCAAAATTTCCCTTCCCCAAGACAGACAAACATACACACACACACACACCACACCACACACACACACACACACACACACACACACACACACGCACCTCCCCCATGAAGTCTTTCTTCAAACCTCATTCTCCTTCCTCCTGCCCCAGTATATCAAATGTGAACTCTAATAGAACATATATGGATTTCCTCCTTGCATGGGGTTTTTATGTGCCTGTTGTTAGGTCCTAATACCAGAACTTTTTAAATATTTTATTTATTATTTTTATTTTATATGTATTCGTGTATTGCCTTCATGTAGGTAAGTGCACCCATGTTGTGCAATGCCCATGGAGGACAGAAGAGACTGTCGGATCCCCTGGAACTGGAATTACAGACAGTTATTAGCTGCCATGTGGGTGCTGGGATTCAAACCCTGGTCTTCTGCAAGAACAGTGTTCTTAACTCAGCCATCTCTCCAGTCCCAATACAAGAACTTTTACCTACATTGTTTCATTGACCCCCCCAAAATTTTTTTTACCTACAACTGCATATTAGTCACTTAAGACTCACAAACATGAAAAATGGGGCCTTGTACATAAAGGAAGAAATGGATATGCATAAATATCCGTTAGATATCTCTTAGAATAATGTGGTTAGATATACTTACTACTACTTAGTAGTATGGTAGTATGATTAGACTATAATAAAATACAGACGGGACTATAATAAAATACAGACAAAAATACAATACATGGCCAGAGAAGAGTTCAAAAAGTGTCATAAAGAATGTAAATGGGGTGCTGGAGAGATGGCTCAGTGATTAAGGGTACTGGCTGCTCTTGTAGAGGACCTAGGTTCAGTTCCTAGCACCCACATGGAGGCTAACAGCCATCTGTAACTCCAGTTCCAGGGGATCCGATGCCTTCTTCTGTCCTCCACAAGCATTGCATGACACCTTACATACATGGAGGCAATACACTCACACATAAAATAAAAATAACAAATAAAATAATTTTTAAGAATGTAAATTGGTTGATTAAATAGAAGGGGAAAGGTATTTTTGTTGAAAATTCTACTCAGCAAATTCTAAAAGACAGAAAAGTTCATCCTGAGTCCCAGGAGTAGCAACAAGATGGGTTGTGAAGAGAAAGTGAATGGGCTGTTATAAGGTGATAAGAACACTAGACCCCAAAGGGTTATTAGTAAAACTGAGTTCAGGTCTAGAGAGTTCTTCATTTCTTGTGCCTGAGCCATGTTTGTTATAGTACTTGGCCCTGGAATTACAAGGGTGGAGGGTTAGCATGTATGTGCACCCACTTTATCCTGTGTGTATTGACTTAAGCTCCCCTGTAAACACTACCTCATTTGCATCTCACAACAATATGTAACATATAGTTTTATTCCTGTTCTACAGTTAAAGAAAATGAAGAAAGGCAGGTTAAGTAACTTGCCAAAGTCACACAGTAGTGGCACTAATGTTGAAATTGGTACTTCTGCGTGCATTGTTTATATAGGAGCACCGTGTCCCCTCTAGGCAATGTCTGTGAAAGGTTCTTAGAGACTAAGCCACTAATGTGCTCAACAGCAATGATATAGTTATGAGGCAGGGCTCCAGAATTAGGTGGCCTTGTCTTACATTCTTGCTCTACCTTATTTCTGTGACATTGAACACAAGAGCGTCTCTGTGTCTCGGTTTTCTCACCTGTAAAATGAGCACAGCTTAAATACTTATTTCATTAGGATATTGTAAAAACTTAAATTTGCTGCTATATGCAAAGTGTTTAAAAGTATATTTGGCACATAGTAAGCCCTTAATTTTAACTGGCTTTGGCTACTAAAATATTGGGTGATTATGTACCATGTTTTGAGCACAGCATTAGATATCAATTAAATCTGTTTTAGAAAAAGTCTTAGGGTCTTTCACTTAGGGTCTTTCATTCTTTTTTTAAGGTTTATTTTATTTTTAATAATGTGTATCTATGTGTGTCTATATGTGGGTATTTACATGTGTCTGTATGTGAGTATTTACATATGTAGTGCCCCTGGATATCAAAGGTATCAAATCTCCTGGAGCTGTAATTATAGGCAGTTGTGAACTACACAGCATGAGTCCTGGGGACTGATTTCAGCTCCTCTGCAAGAGCAGTATGTGCTTTTAACTGCTGAACATCTTCCCAGCTCCAAGAATTTCATTCTTTCAAACACTTTACTGCCATTACCTGCAGCAGGGAGACATGGAGACAGGTTAGGACACAGCAGTTCTTTGGGTGAGATGACTTGCATAAGGGTAATGTGGTAGACAGTCTGATGCCTCCAAAAATATCTAACAGTTCAGTTCTTGAACATTCAAATATTTTAAATGGCAAAGGAAGATGTTAACTGCAGATGGAAGTAAAGATGCTAATCAGCTAACCTTAAAATCAGGGAATGTGGATTATTGGAGTGGGGCCAGAAGAATCATAACAGTCCTTAAAAGTGAAAGAAAGTAACAGAAGAGAGCCAGAGAAATCATATGAGAAGGATCAGGCCTCTAGATAGTACGGAGGACAAAGCAGGATGGCCCTAGAGTTTTCTGAAAGGAATGAATTTAACGTACATAGATTTCAGTCAAGATCTGGTTCAGACTTGTTTTAAGCCAATAACTTTTTTGGTAATTTGCCACATCAGTAGGAAATTAGCATAGATGGTGTACTGGTTACTTTGCTGTTACTGTGATAGAACACCATGACCAAGGCAACTTACAGAAGGAAGAGTTTATTTGGCAGAGACAGGCAGGCAGGCAGACAAACAGAATATCATGGCTGGGAAGACATGGCAAGAGGTGACCAGAACAGAAATTTGAGGGTCGAGTCTTCAGGGATGCACAAGAAGGAGAGACAACAAACTGAAGGGGCAAGGCTATAAACTCTCAAAGCCTGCCCAGTGATGAGCTTCTTCTAGCCAGACCATACCTCCTAAAGGTTCCATGACCCTCCCCAAACAGTGCCACCAAATGACCAAGTGTTCAAATAGTTGAAGCCCATGGGGATACTTTCCATTCAAACCACCACAGTGGTAATGAGGAAAAGTGGAGTGTTGGTGTCAGGAACATGATAAAGTTAGGTTGAAACATCATGACAACCAATTAGAAATTCAAGAAAGAGAAAGGCATTCCAGAGCACCTGTTGTGTGGAAACATTGGCTGGGGGAGCAAAGCCTTCTTTTTATTTAGCTTTGTAGAGCTTACAGCTCTTCTGTGCTCAGAGTAGCTGCCTTGATACCTCCACATGGTAGAAAAACCAGGCATTGTTACTCCTACTGCAGAAGTGAGACACTCCCCAGCTTGTCCACTGCATCATGACAAAGCTGGGGCCAGAACTCACTGTATTTTACTCCTTTTTAGATTCCTTATAGAGGCAGATGCATAAGAGATACTCTGCAGTCTTTTTAAGCAGCCAGGCCCTCTCTTTTGATGACCTGTTTTAGAGCTGGAGAAGAAAGTCTCAGGAGATGGAAACTTTCATACTTGCTACCGGGACACCTTTGTGCCTGGTACTGTGCTAGTCACTAGATATCACTTCTACTGACTTCATCCTCACAGCAAGCAACAAAGAATAGTGATCTCCTGCTTCCCATTTTATACACCATCTAATTAAACCCCAATAAAGATGGTGATCTCAAGTCCCCACCATCCTCTGGGGTTCCATCTGGGCTCCATCTTCATTTCAGGTGTTTCCCCATCACATCAGCAAAGTTTTTGTCCCTTCTGTGCTCTTTTCTTCATCATCATTGCCATCGGTCGTTTAATTGCCTGGATATTTTGAGAAAGTGATTATGAGGCTGGTTGACTGATATCAAAAACAATGGGCTAATTATGTCCTTGTTATGGATGAGACCCCAGGGAGCTATAGAACAGAACCCAGTTGTCTTGTTAGAGTGCAGTTTCACTGGTGGATTACAATGCTCTGGCAGTGAGGGTGGATCCAGATGGCAGGACAGGCAGGGCCAGGGTGAAGCCTTTGCCAATATACCTATCTCTATATATGCATGAGGCTCTGACCAAGGAAGAAAACCACAGAGGAGGCCAGAGACATGACTTTGATACCCAGAATCCATGTAAAATACAGCTGGGGGCAGTGAGGTATGTGCTTGTAATCACAGCTCTAGCAAGAGAGACAGGCTGACCCGTAGAGCTTGTTGGCAAGCCAATCTAGCCTACTTGATAAGCTCCAGGCCAGTAAAAGAACTTATCTTAAAAAAGAGGTAGACAACACAAAGTAGACAACAAGATTGACCTCTAGCCTCCACAAACTACTCATACACATTCGCATGTACCTGGACACACATGTGCACTCATTCACACAAACATGCACATGCACACTTGTACACATACACACATACAAATAAAAAGCAGGAGAGAAATGTGGAAACAGATTCAGCAGATATATCCAACAATCAGATAACTGTACATAGTCTGCCTTGAAAGCCAGGCTCCAAAGCTGCTAGGCCAGTGTGACTGGGACATTTCTTGGGGTCCACAACCTGTTGTAATTAGAGTGAGGAAGCTCACATCCCATGCTTAGTTCTACTCCCTTGGTTGCCTCAGCAGACCACCTATTCACAAGAACCTACTTCTGTTCATTACATAGAAATGGATCTTTACCTAAACAAAAAAATAAAGTAAGGATTAAGCTATAAAGATTAAGCTAAAAAGGGTCATGATAGTGGGGAATTTGGTTACTACTACATGTACACTTTATTTTCTTACATGATGGTTATGAGGATGGAATACTAATTCAGATATAGTATTTAACACATTGTCTGATACACTGGAAATGCTTGCTAAACACTGACTATTATTGTTGTAATGAGAAGCATAATAACCAGCAAGGGCTTGAACTTTTTAGCATTCCTCAGCAAGGGAAGCAAATATATATAAATCCAGGCCCAGAAATTCATGGGGGAAGCACAGAAAAATTAGCTTGATAGATTTCCCAAAAGTCTCCTTGAGGTCAATGCATTTAACTTTCCCTGACCTTCCTTGCTACTAAGCAGTACATATTTGACCATTTTGTAAATTTTGATCTGGAGAAATATCCAGGGCACCAAGCACAGAGGTTGTGAGGCCTTCCTCAGTAAATCTTGCTAACTAAATAGGGAGCCTGTGACTGTGCCACACGACCCCTGACAATGAAAGTGTCCTCTCCCTGCCAGCAGTCAGAACAGGAATCACAAAGGCCATCAAGTTTCCCCAGCTCTTTTCCTCCTTGTAGGTGATTAGTGGTGTTCACTGAGCCTTCATAATGGTCCTGACTACCATTAGGAACTGTTGGGATTTTGACATTTGTTTTATTTCTTCAATATCAGGATTTACTCATAGAAGAAGCCAGCTGAATAATACTGAACTAGAATTTTTAAAGTAGTGGTAAAATCCTTGCTGTTAATCCATTTAACCCAGTGAAGGCTTTCATCTGCCATTTGAATGAATTAGTACCAACCTTACAAGAGCTTAATGGACCAGGAAGACACACAATCTCAGGATAGTAAGCCAAAGCAACTTGACTTCATAAAAGTGGACAAAGAGAGGTGGATGACTTATCCAAGGACACACAGCTAAAGCTAGAACAAAGTACCCTTATACCCTGCCCAGGTATTTTTATTGTTTTACTATACCGTAATTTTTCAAGAGGAATTTTTTAGGGTAATTTAATTTTATTGGTAAAGAAATTGAGACTTTAGGAAAGTGAGTGATCTGACTAACAGTGTCAAAAAAAAGACCTAAAACTTTCTTCTTTTTAGGATTTTATATCTGAATCTATTTCATAGTTTATTAAGAAATAGTATGCATAATATAAATTTAAAGCATTAATAAAGAAAACTATTTTCCTGAGTTTTATGAAGGTAAGCATCTCTGAGATACTAAAACTCAAGGGAAGAGATTTCACAGCCTGGGACTCTATCATTTGCAACTGTAATATTAGGTAAGTTTTTGTGTCGCAGGGTTTTTGTTTTTGTTTTTGTTTGGAGGGGTTGTTGTTTGTTTTTTGTCTATAAAAGCAAAATACCAATATAAGGATTCGATGACACGGTGCTAAGTTTCATGTTCTGGTGGCTGGAAGTTTCCACTGAGCTCACTTTCTTCAGCCACTATACAAAGCACAGGTCATAGGCGCTCCCCCACCCACCACCAGCAACATTTATCATTGTTCCAGCAAAAAGCAACAGAAAACACAGCTTAAGTAGAGCAGCTAGGAAGGGGCTGCACTGACTGGCATTGCTGTGGGGTTAGAGATGGAGCCTGCTGGGATGGGTGAATCCAGTGACTGTACTCTCTCTCTCCACAGTCATCTTGGTTCTCAGGCTGACTTTGTTCTTGAGCTGGCAATAGGATGCCAGCTGCCTTCTGGGCCTCATATTCATTCTTTATTGTGTCCAAAGGAAGAGAAACAGTTTCTCCTGTTCTGAGGAGCTAAGTGAGGATCCTGAAATCATCTTTGATTGATTGGAGAAGCTGGTCACAGGATAACCCATAATGCACCATTGAAAATAGTAGATCCTACTTGATTAAAGTAGAAAATAGTAGATCCTACTTGATTAAAGTAGAAAATAGTAGATCCTACTTGATTAAAGTAATGGAACCCACCTTTGAAAGGGAGTAGGGATTTTGAGGAACATGGGCTATAAAGTGGAGAGGAACCCTGTGCAAAACAGGGTTGCTATTAAGAGAGAAAACAAGTCAGGTGGATTCTGGCTATGTGGTTGTATGTGACATGTACAGTAGCTATTATCTGCAGCATCACCAGTTTAATCTCAGTGGAAACATAAGTGGTAATAGCTTCTGATATTCAGAGATAAAGGCAAAGCAAACTGCACTGAAGACCTAGAAACTACTACAAAAGATCTCTCTATGTTGTTCAGTGGCCCATAGCAGCTCCGCAGTGGGTTTTTTCCATGCATAGTATTATTTCTGGCTTAATCTTAAGTTCTGGACCAGTTGGATGGAGACCTCACAGCCTGTCCAAATTTTAACTTCAGAAAGAGTCAAAACTCCTCCAGCCAAGACTTCGGATCAGTCAGAGTACATGAGTTTCCCAATTACTTCTGTAGTGAGTTACCATATACTTTCTGGTCTCACAAACACAAATTTATCATCTTACAGTTCTGGAGGTCACAAGACTAAAATGAATGAGCAGGGCTGCATCCCTCAAGGATCCTCTAAAGGAGAGCTCATTTCTTGATTTTCCATCTTCTAGAAGCTGGAAGACCCCCTGTATTCTTTGGGTAGGGTGTGGTCCCTCTGGTGGAAGCCCCTTCTCTGATGACACCACTAGGCCCTCTGCCTCTCTCATCACAAGTCCTTCTCTGACTCTCTTCCTCCCCTCTCTAAACAACTCTAGGGATGAAATGGGCCTTGAGTAACCCACAATAATCTCAACTCTGAATCCTTCACTTAATCACATCTGCAGAGTCCCTTTTGCTATGGAAGATAACAGTCACAAAGTCTGGAAATTGGGGATATGAACATCTTTTAGGGGGAAGGTATATTGTTCAGTCTTCTATAGGAAAGAAGAAAGCAGAAGTCAAGATAAACCACCATCCCACCACTCTCGGTTCTAGGGGCCTAACCTGGGCCATTGCACTTGCTAGGGAAGTAGTATAACATTGAACTAAATCACCAACCCTGACTTGTTCTCCATACTTGGACATGATCTACTCCTGTCCATGCCTCCAAAGCATCTATAGCATACCACAGGTTGACTTTTTAATCACCTGGAATTTTGAAATAGGTGCACATCATTTAGAGACACATAATTTTCTTTTCTATTGTAATATGAACATTATACATTGTTTTCTACACTTAACAGTACAATACAGTTTTGTTTGCTCTTCTCATTGTAATTAGAAGATTTTTTTCTTCTACTAAAACGATGCAGAATTAAGAGTACTCACAGAAAGTAACAATACAGGTGTGGGATTTGGTTTGACAGGAGCCAACATCTACCCTTTGATAATAAGTGTGAAGTTCATCAAGTGATGGTCACTTGACTTGTGATCTAAATTTGGAGAAAAAAGAAAAGATTCTTTCCAGACCCCTGCATCCTTAAATTGGAAACCTGCACCATGAGACTAAATGACCCTTCTTTTGTGATAGTTGGCACTGGGAAGCTGATCACTTGACCATTTAAAGGGGAGTTATTGTGACAGTGGTAGGTGACTAGGGAATTTTCCACAAGGGTCACATGTGATAGACTTATAGTTTTGAAATCAAAGAAGTGGGTTATAAAATGACGAGTAGATGGAAGTAAACAACTGAATCAGATGCTCCCAAACAGATGCACTGAGGGTAGCTGGGATGGGAAACCACTCTAATCTTTGTTTTTTGTGCAAAATGTGTAACTAGTCCAAAAATCAGGTAGTGAAATAGCTATTTGGTTTTTTATTATTATTTTTATTTTATGTGTATGCATGTATTGCCTGCATGTATGTGAGTGCACCCATGTCATGCAATGCCGCAGAGGTCAGAAGAGGGTTTCGGATTCCCCTGGAACTGAAGTTAAGGATGGTTCATAGCCTCCATGTGGGTGCTGAGAATCGAACCCAGGTCCTCTGCAAGAGCAGTCAGTGCTCTTAACCACCGAGCCATCTCTCCAACCCCGCTATTTGTTTTCTGAAGTATCCCTAGCCATCAAATCTTCCTAAACAATCCAGTGCATTTGAAATATTTCTATTCTGAGTTAGTTTGAATAATCATTTTAAATGTGTTATATAGATCATATATTTGATATAATTGCCTAAATGTGGCTATCTGTAATTATACTAATTGCAAAAATAGAATGAGTTAGAATGTTAATAACAACCTCATTAGTGAAGTCTTTTGTAATTATCAAGGAAACCACAGTACGTGATTCACTTCTCTCAGCGTTTTGTTTGAGGATTTGCTTTATTTTATCATCATAAAACAGAGGCTAAGTTACCAGTCTCCCTCCCTTTCTCCTTCCCTCCCTCTTTCTCTCCCCGCCTCCTTTTCTTCCTTTAAAAGTTCCGTCAAATGAACCATCTACTGTACCTGATAGCCCCATGTCAAAGTGGATGAAAATCTGGAGTCTCGACAAGCTCTGCTGAAGCATCTTCCTCTGCATGTGGTTGAGATTCTGTCAGAATATATGAATCTGTGTGACCAGCATTACTGCAAATAGCACTTTCAAGCTCTTCACTGCACTCTTACCTTGTTTTCAGCAAGGCTGTCCCATGTGAGGACACCTGCCTTTTACAAATACCACAGTGGGAATTTTGTAGTCTTACCAGGCTGCATTTCTAAATATGAACAGAAATAAAAATCAATATTTAGTGGTACCTATCATTAATATGTCTTCTCTCTGGTTATAAGGAGGTTCAGACATATCCTGAGAAGTATTTTAAAATCCTGTAGCAATCATCAGCTTTCCCTGTTCATACAGGGAAAAAAGTACTCGATACAGTAACCACATCTGAACTTCATCTGTTGAAGAAAAGCAGCGTGTCAGACTCATCATAGATGACTAGAATGTTCTGTATCAACTCACTCCATGTATTGCTTGGAAGATTCAGTGAAATGCATGATAGAATTTTTTCTTCTCCACTTTTCTAGTCTCCACCTAATTTATGTTCTAGAAATATAAATAACTGTAGATATAGGAGCCTTTGGAAGAAAGGGAGACTTTACAGTTCTTCCTGCCCATCCCTTTTCAGAGTGTACATCATCATAAAGGCCATGCCTTCTTATAAATTGTCATATTTCTTAACCATTTTAAACAACAGTTTTGCCC
>NW_008344824.1:863211-880518 GCF_000622305.1 Nannospalax galili | reverse complement strand
ATATATAAAATGAAATATATATGACCATATCTGCCCGCCACTTTCCTCCTCTGACTTTCCCCATACTTTCTCCCACTGTCTGGCTTTTTATTTTTGAAAGATTTGTTTTACTTTTAAATTGAGTGTGTGTGTGTGTGTGTGTGTGTGTGTGTGTGTGTGTATGTATGTACCTGAGTGCCAGTGCCCGCTGAGGCCAGACATATGAGATATTCCTGAATCTGGATTACAAGTAGTTGTAAGCAACCTGATGTGGGTGCTTACAGATCCTCTGTAAGAGCTGCATGTGCTCATAACCACTGCTGCCCATAGGCACATAGGTGTGGGCCACCCACGAAAGCTCAGGAAACACCGTAGTGGGAACAGCCTGAAAGAAAGAGTAATCCTCCCTCCCAGAACCTGCCAATTGCCAATAGCTCCTCCACTAGCAATGGGGCCTGGAGAGTACTTCCCCACTTCCATGCTGGAATTTGGGCTGGCTTGGTCTTGCAGGTCTTGTACAAATAATCTCAGCTGCTATGAGTTCATCAGTGTGACAGCCATGCCATGTCTAGAAGGCAGCGTTTTACAGCTCTCCTCTCTGTTCTAGCTCTTACATGCTTTCTACCTTCTCTTCCATGTTGTTTCCTGAGCCTTGGCACAGGAGGGTGGTTAATAAAAATTTTACCTTTTAGGACTAGGCATTCAGTCTCTTCTTCTCAGAGGTGGAGGTAATTGTGTGTCTCTGCATTGAATGCTGCCCAATGAAGAAAGAAGCTTCTCTCACCAAAACTGAGAGCAGCCCAAGACTATGGATATAAGCATAAATATTTAGAAATCAATTTGACAACACAACTTTACATGTATTATTGGGTTTCCCCAACTAGGCTTCTGTGAGTAATAATAGTGTCCTAAAATTGTTTCATAGAGGTGCTTAATTCAATATTGGGCACTAAGCAAATACCCATAAAATACCATTTGGTTAAAAAGCTAATTTAGTGGGCTGGAGAGATGGCTCAGTGGTTAAGAGCACTGACTGTTCTTGCAGAAGACCCAGGTTCAAATCCCAGCACCTGCATGGTGGCTAACAGCCATCTGTAACTTCAGTTCCAAGGGATCCTACACCATCTTCTGTCTTCCGTGAGCATTGCACAACACGGGTGCACTTACACACATGCAGGCATAATACTGATTCACATAAAATAAAAGTAAATCTAAAAAATTAAAAAGAAGTAACTTAAAAGTGGGACAAGGGCAGGTAACTCAGCTTTGTCAAGGACAGGCAGAAATTTCACATGACTTATGACTTGGACCCTGGAAGCACATTGACTCTAGGGCAAAGGCCCAGGCAGCTGAGAGCAAAGTCTTCGATATAGGGTCAGCTAATGTTAAAGATCTTCTCTCACTGCAGGCAGCCCACCAGCTCTACGATGAAGTTGAGGCTGTCGTGGAGAGCTTTCCCTCCAGTGTGGGTAAACCCTGCTTCAGGAGGCCCCCTGTTGACAGGCCACATAGCTGTCTCCTAACATGGGCCCAGCCCCTCCGTCCTCTGAAGATGATGGATCTTAAGCCCAAATTAAGGAAGGAGAAAACTTTCAGAGCCCTTTTGGCTTGCAGGGTGCACTTTGGTGCCCTGGGAATAATGACCAGAGCCCTTGACTGCCAGAACCCAATTTTGAAAATAATGACTCTTTAATCCTCACTGTATTTCTCAATAGGAGGCACCTTGCTCCTCTGACACTTACCTTTAATTCACCTCTCATCCAGAAACAAGCATAGAGATCTAAGCTTTCACTTTTTAGATCGAGTCCTCAGCTCTTTAATTAGAATCATGCTGCCTCAGGAAGCAAGGTTCACGCACACTGGAGGGAAAGCTCTCCATGACAGCCTCAACTTCATCATAGGCCCTCGTACCTCCAGCAGAGTCTCAATGTTTGGGCTTTGGAATTCTTTGAATTTTTAAATATTACTAAGGGCTCTTAAACTGTAATTCGTGCTGTTTGTATTTTCCAATGTTTACTTAATTAGAAATGAAAACTGAGACATTTATAATATTGCTAATCCATCTAAAAATAGTTTTAATATTCCATTACATATTTCATACACAATGTACTTTCGTGAAAAACAGCAAAATTTTCTATTAAAAAATCATATGTTTATTTTCATTTTATGTGTGTGAGTGTTATGCCTGCATGTATGTAAGTGTACCACATGCAAACAATGCCCACAGAGGCCAGAAGAGGATGATAGATCCCCTGGAACTGAAGTTTCTAATGGTTGGTAGCCTCCATGTAGGTGCTGGGTCCTCTGCAAGAGCAGCCAGTGCTCTTAACCACTGAGCCATCTCTCCAGCCCCTTTTATATCTCTTTAATGTCTGAAAGGAAGCTGGCTTCTTTGGCTAAAAATATAAACAAAGTTGGCCTCAAAGAGAAATGCAGTTGAAAGAGGAATGGTGATTCTGTAACCTATGGGTGTGGTTGTGGGTTGTCTTTCCTGGTTCTATATCAAAATTAAATAAATAGCAGATTCTCAAAAGTTAGTTGATATGTGGAAACTGAAGTGAATTGGGCTTTATACTTTATAACATAGAAGTCCACTGGGCTGTATTGCTTGTTGGTTGACACTTTTACCTATGAATTTCTGTAGCTGCATGTACTGTTCTTTGGGAAGTTATTAATTCATTAAGTAATAGAGAGTTACCAAATGTTGACTTAGTTGATTCTAAAATATTTTCATATCACAGTAATTAATGTCAATAATTTAATCAGGGAATTCTTTAAGTATTGAAAAGCTGTCAAAGTTCACAGTGGCAAATAAATGTTAGCCAAAAATTTTGGTCTTCATTTGAAACTCAAATTTCGTTATTGGCAGGAAATACTATCATTTGAAGTAAAAGACTTCTTTCATTTTGAAGAAAGCACCGTTATCCAAGACTGATCAGCCACAGATTGTTGTTCTTTTCCTCTGAAATGACACTCTATAAAGCAAGGTGCTAGTTTGGCTCATAGATCAATCATATACAACTGCTTTTCCTTAAGAAAAACCACTGAACACTGAGCTGCAGCAGATGTGCTTTCTGCTAAACACCATTGATCGTGTCCTCAGGATTATATGATGCCACCTTGAGAGATTTACTAATATTTTAGTGCTTCATTCAAGATGTTCATATATGAACTTGGCCATTTCCCCAAGGAGATCACTGTAAGGAATATATAGTGAGTCCTCCTGACTTGATTTGTTCTAAGGCATCAGCCACTTCTGCCCACCATTACATTTCTACCATCAGTGCCATTGTCAATACAATAAAAAGGCAAATTAAGTCTTCAAATTATTATGACCTTGCAAATTTCCTGAAGGATTCTGAGCCCTAAAAGTCCGCAAATTAAACTTTTACAACTACTGTTATCAGTCAACCTTTATAAATATGTGACAGGCATGACTATATGCTTTGACTTTTTTAATCTTCATATGTACAGATGAAGGGCCTAATGTATTATAGAACATGTGTCCTTTCCATCCTCTTGACCTTTGTACATTTTTGCCTGCTCTACTAATGTTACCTGGGAACTAATTAAATCTAAGAGATTCTCATTGGGATTCCTACTAGGAATGTAAAGCTGCATTTGGGAGCTGGAGTTATAGCTCCGTAGTGGTACACTTGCCTAGCATAGGTGCCATCTCCAGCATCAACAACCTCCAAAAAAGTCATTCCATCTTCTCAGTCCCAAAAAAGTTTAGATTTCTAAATTCATTGATTCAGCCCAGGTTTCCTGGTGATTGCTGAGTCTTAGGCATCTGTCAGATCAGAAAGTATGCTGTGCTTTTCAGAGTTCTTGAGAATGCTCCCTCTCCCTCGGTTTTCTTTTTGCTCATAGTCATTGTTCCTGTTACTTACTGAAGCCTGGTCTCATTATTCAAAACATTTCCCAACAGGAATAGGCTTCAATATCATGCCCTCCACTGAATTATATCTACCCATAAATAACATGTGAATTTTTGCTTCCTCCTTTTCTGACTGTACTTGGGGGGGGGAGGGGTCACAGCATTTTTTAATTGTGCAGCAGCTTGATCACACAAATATATTTTTATTTATCCCATTCTCTTAGAGTCAAGGCCAGCTAGGGTTAAGGGGAGTTCTCCTGCTCTGTACTATAGGCTAATGGACTGTTTCCCATGTGCCCTTGGGTGAGGGGTCTGCTGTGCAGATTTTATTCCTTAAGTCATACGTATTGATTGGGATTTTTGAGTCAGTGTGAGGCTCAGAGCTCACCCAAACCCTGAAGTAATCTGAAAGTGAAGTTAAGGGAAAGTTAATATTTATTTGGATTCATTATGAGTCTGTAAAATTCCCTGTTGAAAGGAGGTAGCCTTGAGCTGATGAGTGATTCTTTCTGATCACAGCTATGAGGCAGAGACTGTGGTAGTGTGTATCATCTGAGTACAAATGTTGCTTGTTTATGGTAAAAACTGTAATTCTTCCTCTGTCTGCGTTGCCTTCATTTTTACTGGATTGGCTAGGAGAAACAGAACAGCTACACCTGGGGATACAAATGTCTACAGAGGGGCCCAGACCAGTTCATAACTTGTTCCCCCAGAGGGTATGAATGTTAACAGGTATTAGTCAGCAGTTCCTGCTTAGCAAGACCTTTTAACTGTGCTTCTCTCTGGCTTGGGTATCCTGTTTTGAAGTTTTTCAGTTTATGTCTCCTGTCTGAACCTGAAACACCCACAGGGTTGATAGACACAGCAGTGGGCTAAATTAATCCTTTACATCTAGATCTTTTAGAGCTTTAGTGACTCAGTTCTATTTTTGTATCTTTATGGTGGAGCCAAGATTGTATGTAGAGCAGACATCTGCCGTATGATATGGAGTAGCAAACTTAACTGTTGGAGATAGCACCGGCTATAGAAAGCAGCCCTCTGAGTTTATTCCTAATTCTTTTGCTGATGGACTCAATGACCTTCGCTGTCCTCTGAGCTCTAGTTTTCTCGCTTAAATTAAGGATCTGAGTGTCATCCATACCTCAAAGGACTGTGATGGCAGTGTGAGATTTTGATACAATTAAGGTTTATAAGCAGTGTTTTTCCATCTTTTTCTTGGCATCTTCAGGAAGTGTTAGAAACGGGTCTGGTATCCCAAGCAAATGACCACATAATACAAAGCATTGCGGCAAGGTGAAAGCTTAACTTTTGCAGAAGGGTGCCAAGTCACTCTGAAGCAAGCGCACCTTACAAGATGCCCTCTCTGTTTTATACCCAACACAAAACAGCGCTTGGCTATCCCTCCTGAGTCAAGGTTTAGCCCACAACCTAAACCTGATTGGCTAATTTAAAGGGGAAGGGAGCAATATAGTAGGAATCTTTAGAGTTTAGGAAAGTGGGGTTCCAGCACTTTAGCCAGAGTCATAAAAGTAGAATGTGAGTGCCCTGGCACTTAGCAAGAGTCATAAAGATAAGGAGGCCAAGAGTGGTTGATGCAAAAACAATCTTTTTAATGCTACAAGTTACAACTGACATGTTAAGAAACAAACAACATTAGGGTAGATATTAACTCTATAACAAAGGTGTTGAAAAGAAAGCACAAGCTTTCAGATGTTTTTGACATCTCTTACATTCTTATCTTAGCAAAAAGGAAAAAAAAATAAAACCCAAGTGGTGCAAGTGATAAGCATGAAGTTACCGAGAGCAGGTATAGCTTTGAATAGACATTTAACCTTACAAATGTTCACTTTGTGAGTCCAGGACTCACATGCTCTGCGACTCCACAGGCCCCTCTACTGGGGAGAGCAAACCAGAGATGAAGAAAATGCAGATTACGGTTAACTCTTGAAGCCTCTGGGGTCATAAAGGTAAAACTCCCCTTGAAAGAAAAGACAGTACATTTCATTTATACTACTCACGGAAGTGCGTATGGCAGGGCGGGGCGAGCATTGCTTACCAGCTGTTCCAACAAGATCTCCTTCTACCTCATTCACTTGCTCAGATCTGCCTTTCTCCTCTGATCATCTTCCCAAACCAAGAACAGTCAGATGCCATAAGGGGCCATGTGACTCATCTGTTGTATGGTCCTTGGCTGCTTTGGGTCTCATTTTAGTTGGTCTTTGCTTACGGAACTAGCCGTGAACCCTGATAGATCCTGTTTCTTTCTCTCTGTGCTTATGGAAGTAGTTCATGATACAGCACAATCTGACGTCTTCCGAAGATCCAGGGTAAAGAAGTCAGTCCCATGGGTGATGGTCATGTGCCCAATTCGAAGCCTTCAAGCCTGAGAGGGTCCTCTCAGTCTACTTCTCTTCATTCCAACATGAATTTTCTGTTTATATCATCTAAAATATCTTTTACAATTCTTGAATCAGTAACTTTGCTTAGTCAGTCATAGTATGGGATGTCTCTAATACATAGAGTTGGTACCTGTGGTAATTATAAATAAGTAAATACCAGTGGTTAATTTACTTTACCTAAAGAAACATTGACCAGTGTTTTCTTTTTTTCTTTTTTTAAAATTTTATTGATTTTTTTGTGTATTTCATACAGAACATCTCAAACAATCTTAGTCATCTTTACACCCCCGTCCCTACTGGCACCCTCCCATAGCCTTCCACCCCTCCCCACACTGGAGCCCATATACTCTGTCATCCCTGTTAAGGCCCACTGTGTTGTCGGTGCCCCCAGCCATTCCCCAGTGCAAGTCCATCCACTGAGTCTAGTCAGCCTATCTAGAGTCCCTTGTTTTAGGAAGATCAGCTCCTCTTCATCTAACAATAATCCATTGCCAACATTCCCTCAGATGAGATTGAGGTATGCTGTTCATTTTCCCAGTTCTATGCTAGGTTATTGTCTGCCTGAGTTTGTATGGGACTTGTGTATGCTGACACCATTGCCATAGAATCATATGAGCAGGTTCCCAGGAGCTTGTAGGACTCTGTTTCCATATGGCCATGCACTTCTTCCCTGACTCTTATAATCTTTCCACCCCCTCTTCTGCAATGGTCCCTGACCTTGGGTGGGTGAAGTTTAATAAAGGGATCCTGTCCAAGGACCATAATTCAGCAGACTCTTGATCTTTACACTTCGGCCATTTGTGACCTTTTGTTTTCCTGGCCCTCCACTGCATGAGAGAGCTTCATTATTGAGACCTGAGGGATTCGTTAGTGTCCTCTACTTTATCTCTGGTCTATGTTCCATGAGCCTTAGGTGTACAGATTGCATTGTAGATATGTCACTTAGGCCTGGGGATTCATAGATAATGTCCATGCGTGACCAATCAGTTGTGGTACTTGGTAATAGTCTCTGACTGGTGCAAAATGAGCTTCTTTGATGAGCAGTGACGGGGATATTTGTCTGTAAATATAAGGATACATATTTTGCACATAGTAAGGAATCACATTAGTCTACCGATGTGACAGTCTTGGGGTTTTCTCTAAGATCTATGGTCACCCCAGACGTGTATTAGGTTATTTTTACATTAGCGCATTTAAGTTTCCTCACTTTGAGTGGGTGTTTAGTCAAATTAGGTAGCTGTTGATTGCCCCCAAGATATAAGTGCCACTATTGCACCAATGACATATGCTGTACTAGCATTGATGTGGTTATTTGGTCTTGAAACTGATGTTGGATTGTCCATTGATGTTTTCCCTTGGCACCTTCATAGCACTCTCCAAAGCTAACAGTTAGCCTTCAGAGGAAGTAGTTTCAGGTCAGTTGTAGCTCTATTGCTCCAAATCCTGTGTCCAAAATATGTTCTCTCTTCCGCAGTAGGGTCTTACCTTCAAGTTCTGGGAGGCCATCAAGGGCTGTGGCAATAGCCTGAGTAATTTTGGGAGTCTCTTGGGCCAACAACTCAAAAGAGGGTATTGCCTGTCTGGCACTGTTTCTTGTTATGTAGCCTTTAACTATACACATGGACTCATATAGAGATAATATATGTGTAATTTGTCATTAGGTTGTTGGACTAATATGGTTCCCTCTGGTTTTTTTTAACTAGCTAGGCATTATTAACCTCTCCCCCGTCTCTATCTCTCCCTCTCTCTCACTCTCTGTCTGTCTGTCTAACCCTTCCACCATGGTTTCCCCATTTAAAGTGTCCCCATTTTTCCCCATTTCTCCCTTGATAATACCTGTCTCCTATGGTCCCCTCTCTTGAGCTCCTTCTTTCCCTTTATCCCCAAGGTTCTTTGTATAACCTCCCCTTCCCATTTAAATAACCCCACTGAGCAGCGTTTTCATGCCTTCACACACCCGGAATCAGTCATCCTATTTTCTATCTCATGACACTTGCAAGTACCTCCATTGTGGAGTTTACTGCATTGTATTATAAAATAACAGTAAAATTTTATTGCAAAGTAACACCGTAAAAATCTGGCTTGTGAGCTCCCTCGGGCATGGACACAGTCTTATTTATTTTCAGCATCAATTCAAATATTGTTTAATCAAAAGAGAATAGCACTTTTAATCTACAACTGTATCATTTCCTGTGGTATAGATGGCATATTTATGCCTTGATTATGTAGTCTACTTGATACATGCCATACTCCAAAAATAAGAATTTTTTAACCTGAACCAGCTGTGGATATGTCTGAGAGTTGAAGAAAGAAGGCGAAATACTCAGTCCTCCTTGATCTAGGGCAGCCACAGTAGTGATCACTCCTGTTCTCTTTCCAGCAACACTGAAGGAACTAGTCTCACAGACCATGATCCGCTGGGCCCAGGAGAACCAGATCCAGGATGCGGAGCTGGTGCGAATGATGTTCAACCTCCTGCGGAGACAATATGACAGCATTGGAGAGCTGCTGCAGGCTCTGCGGAAGACCTACACCATCAGCCAAGTCTCTGTGAGCGACACCATCAACCTGCTGGCTGCGCTGGGCCAGATTCGGTCCCTCCTCAGTGTCAGGATGGGCAAGGAAGAAGAGCTGCTTATGATCAATGGGCTGGGGTAGGTCACTCACAGCCTGTGCGGTTCTTTCAAGAGAGTGTCTCTTCCTCACAGTGTTCTATCTTTGCCACAGAGCTACCTTTGTGATCTGAGACACCAGACAGCTGCCCAAGGCATTGGGCAGAATTCTTGGAGGCTCATGAAAATAGACTAAGTGAGGACACTGGAAAAGAATCCTGAAGGAAGGGAAGAAAGGGCAGAATATTCAAACCAAGACAGAAACAACTCGAGCATTGGAGCTTTTGATATCTTTTAAGGCTTCTGAAATATTTCCACCTGACCTTTTGTTCCCGGGTCTAATCTGTAAAGCCATTTTTCATTTTTCTTAGTTCTTTAAGATGCCTTTACTTACGATAGTTTGTGGATCTGCCTAACAGACCATGTAAACAAGACAATTCATAGCAATTTATTTTGTGACAGGGTCTCACTACATAGCGCTAGCTGATCCAGCACTCTCTATGTAGACAAGACTGGTCTAGAACTCATAGATGTCTGCCTGCCTCTGCATCACAGGTGCTAGGATCGAAGGTGTGCGCCACCACACTCAGCAATGCAATTTAGATGACAGGAGGATTTCCTGTAGTTGCATAGTGTCGATGAGAAAACCAATGTCAAATAGGTTCACTGGCCAGCTGCAATGTTACGTGATTAAAATCAAAAGCAACATTCCCTCCCACCATGCTTGAGCTGGAAAGCTACAAAAACATCACTAAGGTCCAGGAAAGACTCTCAGCAGTCTCAGGAGAGAAAGGATATGTGGATGTATGCATTCTGTAAATTCATTTCTGAAGAGCAATCTTACAATAAAGATGAAGAGACTTTTATGGGAAGGAAATGAGCTGCAGAATTAGCCTCTCGAGTCTTCATAGCAGATAGAGTCATGGCAAAAACAGGTGGTTGCAGATAATATCTCATGTCATCCCAGCCAGATAACATGCAGTTAATGCATTTCCAGATCTTTATTTGCATACAGCTTCATTATGTGAATTTGTGTTAAAAGCTTAAATACAGAAAGGCTCTTACATGTTCATGATAATGGTTTTTAAAGACTGCTATCCACAAATTTTGCATACCTAATAAAAAATTCCTCTAAGTGTGAAGCCATATCATAAAGAAATCGAGTGCACAGAGACATAAAGAAAAAAGTCCCTGAGTACATGGAGAAAAAGAAATCAAGTGAGTAGATGGTCTTGGAATTTGTTGTAAAAAAAAAAAAAAAAAAAAAACCCAGGGATAACTGTTCAAATGTCATTAGGAACATTTAAAAGTGAAAAAGCAAATCGTTACAAATGTTTTGTGTTCCTTTATTTTCTGTCAGCTTAAAAAATTATTTCACATGCATTCTGTGGTCCTGGAGCCCTCTTGCTATTTTGTTCAGCCTATCACTGTTTTTTGTTTGTTTGTTTGTTTTTTGTCTTTTTGAGACAGGGTCTCTCTGTAGCCCCAGCTGTCCTGGAAATCACTATGTAGACCAGGCTGCCCTCGAACTCACAAAGATCTGCTTGCCTTTGCCTCCCAAGTGCTGGGATTAAAGGTGTGTGCCACCATGCCCGGCTCAGCCTATCACTCTTACATTGCTTCACTCCCCTTGTGTTTGTGTGTTCTCATTCCTAAATTTTCATAGCAGAGAAGTAGTGATGCTAAGTGTCTCTCTGATCACTCTCCTAGGGACATAATGAACAACAAGGTATTTTACCAGCACCCCAACCTTATGAGAGTCCTGGGCATGCATGAAACTGTGATGGAGGTGATGGTGAACGTGCTGGGTACAGAGAAATCACAGGTAATGCTGTGCTTAGCCAGAACCTGAATCTCAGGTCAAGGGCACATGACATGACTTGTTCAGGAGTGCAAGACTGGTGTCTATTATTTCAGTTTCTCCTCCTGGGGAGAGAAAAAGATTTGCATGGGGCCAAAGAGGACCCAAGAAGTGAAGCAGTGCGATGGCATAGGGTACCACTAGGCCAGCAGCTTGCCCAAGGCCTTACTTAGATTGCATGGCCTCTTTGTTGTTGTTTTTGCATGTGTGTGTATATATGTGTAGTGGGTATGCATGTATGTGACCATGCTTATTTGTGTGGGTGCACATTTGTGCTCATACATGCGGAGTCCTGAAGTTGACATCAAGTGTCTTCCTAGATCTCTCTCCACTTTGCTTAATGAAACAGGGTTTCTCCTGATCCCAGAGCTTGCCCGTTTAGCTACTCTAGCTAACCAGCATGACCTAGGGACCCCCTGTCTCTGCCTCCTGAGTGTATAATTGTGTATGTGGGCCACCATGCTCACCTGGCTTTTATGTGGGTGCTGGGGTTCTTGCAATAGGGCAGCACTTTATCTGCTGAGTGGGCCCAGATTAAATGACTTCTGAAGATAGTATATGGAGTATTGTTTCAAATGTTGTAGATTTTAGGGTGCCAAGATCCCAGGAATGAGTGAAATTCTAGTGTTCTTTCTGTTGCTGTGTTAAAACACTCTGACCAAAAGCAACTTAGGGGAGGAAAGGGTTTATTTGTCTTATACTTCCAGGTCAGAAAGTCAAGGAAAGAACTCAAGGCAGGAACCATGGAGGAATGATGCTTGCTGGTTAGCTCTCTGGGTTGCTCACAAATTCATGCATAAGTACCTTTCTTACACAACCCAGGACTAACTGCCTATGGATAGTGCTGCCCACAGTGGACGAGGCCCTCCTGCACTAATTAATAATCAAGACAGTCCCCAACAGAGGCCAATCTGATCCAGGAAGTACCTCAATTGAGGCTTTCCTCTCACATGACTCTAGGTTATATCCAGTTGATAATTAAAGCTAACTGAGGGAAGTGACTTCCAGTACAGTTTCACCAAAACTCGCGGGTGGGAATATAAAAGAACAGAAGCCAAGTACACATTCCTTCTGATCTCTTGGGAAAGTTAAATCGCTCTACTGATCCCTGAGCACATCTGGGTGCATCAATGACTGTAGATTTCAGAACTGTATTTCTTAGAGCACTTTCCATGATTCTAAAAGGAAGAAATTAAGGCCTTTCAAGGATTCTGAGCAAAGTTAACACTGACACCCTTCATTGAGCATCGTAAGATCCAAATTAAGATATAGGTTGGCATAGAGATGCTAATTACTTTGTTAAGCAGGGAAGCCAAGCAAATCAACAGTAATATAGTATGGCATCTCCATACTAAATTACACAAATCTGATTAATAGTGCCTGTAGAAGAGCAATTATGAAGGATGAAGAATTGGGGGAAGATTCTCAGAGAAAGAATGTAATGCCCTTCAGACTTTCATAATGGTAGGGACCACCTTGACCCAATGCACTCAATTTTCATATATTGCTAGGCCTTGGTTTTCTATTACCTATCTCTTCCAACGTTACCCATTAAAGTTCTACCCACTGCAGCTGGAAACAATAGCGTGGTACAGGGTCATGTGATTTCCTGAGACGTGTAAGGAACTTTGGGATATATTTGATGGTTGTTTTCCTTTGAAGAAAAGAAATCTCGGGACCTATAGTTAGTTCCCAATATTTTTGGAAGCCTCTATGTCCCTTGTGGGGAAGGGAGGCAAGGAGAAAAAAATCACGTCTCAAACTACTCATGCCTTGTAAGATTTCAACCTGGGACCTCTTTGGGATCTGACTCTTCACAAAGGCCTCATGATAGATTCTTCTCTCTGACACTTTGTGCTCCTGCCTTCAGATTGCCTTCCCAAAGATGGTTGCTAGCTGCTGTCGCTTCCTTTGCTATTTCTGTCGAATTAGTCGGCAAAATCAGAAGGCTATGTTTGAACATCTAAGTTACCTGCTAGAGAACAGCAGTGTGGGCCTAGGTATGTATGGCATGTTATAACTTCCACATTTGAACCCAGAGGTTACACTCCCCTACTGACTGCCTAAGAAAATAAGGGAAGGAAACAACATACATGCTATGAGGCTTTTTTTCAATATATATGTTTATTGAATTTTTGTATATTTCATATAATACATCTTAATCATATTTATACCCCCTCCCCTATCTGCACCCCCATAACAGATTTAATGCATTCTATCATATATGTTAAGGCCTATAGAGTCAAGTTTGTGTCCCCAGATGTCCCTTGGTGTGAGTTCATCCACTGGAGCTTGGTCAACCTATCTAGCATCATTCCCTTAAAGAAGACCAAGTCTCCCTCACCCAGCACTGATCAGATGGCCATAGTTCCTCACCTAAGGTTGGGGCTTCCTGCCCACTTCCCCAGTTTTGTGCTGGGGTTCTTGTCTAGTTTGAATTTGCGTGGGTGATACTTTTAAAAACAGAGCCAGCCTATTCTAAAGACAAGTACATAGAAACATATCTGATCTCCAACTTAAGTACAGGCATTGCTACCAAGTAGCAATAGTGAGTGAGTCAACGTCTTCTCTCTGGGCAGTGACCTGTAGTTTATAAAATGCTGCCTGGAATTGAGGATATAGTCTGAGGAAACATACCTCCCACCCATCAGCTGATCAGCCAGCCGAGCTCATAAGACCAAGGTCATGGATCCAGTCCCTTCTTGGCAGGCTGGCTGCAGGGTTTGTTCCTGGCCCACCAGCCAAGCAGCAAGTGTTGCCCTTAGCTGCATAGCAGACTGGCCAAGTGCAGCTCTGGGTAAACAGTATGAATCCATCACCACCATGAGAAAAGCAACTCGTTTCAGAGGCCTGACTCACCACTCTGGATATGAGCCAAATTAATTGTTGGAATATACAAACACACTAGAAATTTGAAATCTCACTTTCTTATATTTCTCTTTTATCTTTCAAATGCAACCTCAAACTAGCAACATGCCACTTGAAGTTTTTCTTAATGCGTTGGAGCCAAAGAAACTAAAAACAAAAATCACAACACTCGTACCCTAATATAACTATATTAACTAATGGTGTTTGAGGTTATTTTTAAACTTCAAGTGGTAGCCCCAAGATTTCCAAGTCATTTGGACCAAGATAATCAAGAAGTTTTGTGTTAGAAAAGTACTCAAAAATACACAGTCTAGACTCATTCTGTAGAGTGATTATGTATTAATTAATAGCCACAATCAGGAATGAGTACAGAAAGAAAGGACATCAAATAGAGCTCTTCTAACACTTCAGACAGCCCGCTTTGAGCGATGCACTGTGGGCCAGGTTTCAATGTATTTGCTGCCCTCTCCTGTCCACTTATGTGTATTGCAATCTCAATTCAGACCTGCATGGCTTTAATGTCCTTTCTGCTCCTTTTTCCTGCCCCCTCAGCTTCTCCATCGATGAGGGGTTCCACCCCACTGGACGTGGCAGCCTCCTCTGTGATGGACAACAATGAGTTAGCTCTGGGCTTACAGGAACCAGATCTTGAGAAGGTAACTGACTCTTAATGGAAATATGTTATTTTCTCCTAACTATATAGCAGCCATTCTGAGAACAAAACAAGTCAATGTCTAGGTTTCCATCAGAGATTTTCATCTGCGTGGTTTGTTGTACAAATGTGGTAGAATGTGAGAACATGACTCCAGCACAGTTAGGACCCAAGGATCACCTATTGGCAAGGATAGTCAACTTTTTAGACATGAATGTGTGGACATTTGTGTCCTTCATATGTGGCGGTCCCATCCCATGGACCCTGGATCTCTGTGATTCCCAATAAAGTTCTGTGTCATCTGATTCATAAGTCCACATAGGAAAAACAGAGACCTGACAACTGTAAAATCAATGTCCTGACTATATGCATATGAGAAAAACTAAGCTGTCCATTCTGGGATTTTGAATGCAATTCCAATTGTGGTGATGACCACAGGCTGATTTGCCTGCAATTGATAAAGTGACAGTACTCCATGACTTAAATACCTACCCTAGAAAGTTGTGTATATATGATACTGAGCTTTGTACTTTTCTTAACTAAGGATACTATATCAAAAATTAATAAGATAAGTGAGATATTCAAAGTTGTTGTCAAAGAAAATAACAGTAGTGGGCAATGATGGGACCTTGGTATTTAATTGGAAGTCTTCCTCCCATTCTTCTTATGGAACTATTTGCTTGACTAGATGACTGACAAGATTGACAATCTACTTTCTGCCGGGTGTGGTGGCACATGACTTTAATCCCAGCACTCCTGAGGCAGAGGTAGGCAGATCTCTATGAGTTCAAGGGCAGCCTGGTCTGCTTACCAAGTTCCAGGTCAGCTGGGGCTACAAGGAGACCCTCTCTCAAAAAAAGAACATCTAGTTTCTAAGTATGGGCAGGGAGCAAAAGTCATCTACTCACTCAGTAGTGGCTTGAGCACCTGAGGGAGGAGAGCACCTACCGTGATGCTACCCCTCAGAGAAGGTGGCACCTGAAGGGTGGGCAGCAGCCAGGAAACTGCTTGTTGGGGAAGTATGCTAGGAATGTGTGGGGCCCAGCAAGAAGAGCACATGCTGGACAGCCAGAAAACAGAGTCTGCATCAGAGCATGGTGAGGAGGTGACGGGAGTGGTAAGAAATTGGACTTTATTGATAACAGAAGTTCACACTCATACGTGGTCAGTGTCTGCCAGGCCACACTCTGGATGCTTCTCACAAGTTAACTCATGTGGCCCTTAGAGCAAGCCATTTTATTATTCCTCACAAGTTATGGGCAAGGAAATGAAAATGTGGAGATTGAGGCATGTCCTCGATGTCACAAGTAAGTGACAGAGCCAGGAATCAGAGTTTGGCTCCCCCAGAGGCCATGCTCATAACAATTATATTACAGTCCCTCACTAGGGAATCATCAGTAACAGAAAAGGCTTCGGCAGGGGAGCGACTTAGTATGGTATGTAGTTCAGAAGGCTTAATAAGGAGAATTGACTTGAACAGAAGCAAGTCCCAAGGCAAGAAGAATTGCTAAGAGGTATCTGCAGTAATCCAAGGAGTGGGTACCAACTTCTGTTAATATTGACACAATGGATGTGAGAAGTGCTTCTCTATGGAGCAATAGCAACCATTGATCAAATATTGGGTTGGCTCACTTGCAGGTGTGTTCAACCCATGGCCTGCAGATCACACATGGCCAGGGAGAGCTAAGAATACAGCCCAACACAAAACTGTAAACGTATTTAAAATATTGTGAGAATGTCTTTACAATTTTTTAACTCTATTGCACAGTTCTTGAGTGTGAACTTTATAGATGCCAACGCATGTTGTAATGTCAAAGGTTAGATGCCCCTGTGAGTTCAAGGGTACACGGGTGCCATGAGGCTACCGGAGCCCATGGAGGAGAATTAAAACCCTCTGGGTAGGTGAGATCCTTGAAGGGCTGGGTCAGAACCCTGGGGACAACTATCACAGGGAGTCACAGAAAAAAGTACAACCAAACAACAGGAGAGTGGCCAGAGAGGGATGAGGAGATCCCAGGAACTGTGTCTAAGAAGCTAAGATGAAAAATTGTAATAAATACATTTTCTTTGCTTCCTTCCAAATGGTATGAGGAGGCTCAGAGAACATGGGTTGAGGGAGCAGAAAAGGGGGATCAGTCTCTTGTGATAAAATGATCTCGGCAGCAGTGGCCTGTGTCTATCTGAGGTACCACACGTGTAGGTAGATAGCATTACCACTTGTGAAGCTCTTGATGGCTCCGCCATGGCAGGGAATTGTCAGCTAAGCTGCAGAACCATGTCCAGTGCATTAAGATGAGATGATAATTACCGATTAATAATTTATTGAATTTCTGTATTAGTTGTTTCAGATACACTTAACTAATAATTAATGAGGGTCCACTATGAAGCAGGCAGACACAATGCCTATGGTTAAGCAGTTTATTTCCTACTTTGTAGTGTGAGAGTATATTCATTTTCTGGGGCCGCAGTATTAAAGTTCCACAGACAGGGTGACTTAAACAGTAGAAATGAACTTTCTCACAGTTCTCCAACCTAGAAATTCAAGGTCATGTGTCATAAGGTTTAACATCCTCTGGGGCCTCCTTACTTTGTTTCTAGGCTATGGTCTTGCTGTGCCCTCTCAGGGTCTGTGTTCTGTGTAAGCACCCCAGCATGTCCTTGTATGGCCATGTTTTTTCTTCTCATGAAGACACCACCCTAACAGCCTTCTGTCCACTTTGTGTCCTCTCTAGGTCTTTTCTCCAAACAGTAGCATTCCAAAATGCTGGGGCTCATAGCCTGGGTGTATAAGTTTGGGATGATAGAATCCAACCTGCAGCAGAGGGTTTGTTTGTCTTTGAGTTGCCCATTTCACTTTTGTTCGTTAGCGTCTTTTGCAACATCAATGGGACATTTTTTATTAAAAATAGCTTGGGAGAGGACAAAAACATGAGTAAAAATATTTGTATCATTTTTTCAGATTCAGTAAACATTGCTGTTGGATTCCTAATTGAATCCCTAAAATACCACTAAGATAAAAGCCAGAGTCAGGAAAAGGATCCTCAAAATTAACATTT
>NW_008344824.1:835803-863186 GCF_000622305.1 Nannospalax galili | reverse complement strand
ATATATGAAACATAAATTACATATATGTAAAACTTTGTTCTTTTTTGCCTCCTCTTCATTTCTCTCCCCCATTTCCCCATCCTCCATCCCCTTCTTGCTAGTCTCCCTCCGCCTAAATAGGTCCTCCTGCTTTTATTACACATAGATCCTGTTACCCACTCCTGTTCCCCTCTCCCTTCAGACCTTCCTCCCATCTCATAGACCTCTCCCTACTTTCATGCCCTACACATACATACACATACATATGCATACATTTAAATCTACCTCATGTGTATGAAACAAAACATGGTATTTGTCTTTCTGAGTCTAGCTTTTCACTTAATAATCTCAAGTTCTATAGGAAAAGGATCCATTTACCATGCTTGTCAAACATGAATTTTGTCAAACAACTGGTGGTATGATGAAGAGAATAAAATCAAACCTGAACCTAGAGAGAGGGTTCAGTGGTTAAGAGCATTGGCTGCTCTTGCAGAGGATCCAGGTTCGATTCCCAGCACCCATATGACAGCTGACAACTGTCCATAATGCCAGTTCCAGGGGATCTGACACCCTCGTCTAGATTCTGTGGATTTTTCACAATAGAGGTACACTTACAAATATGCAGGCAAAACACTCATACACATAAAATAAAAAATAAATAAATCAAAATAATTTGTTAAAAGTGTGATGACAGATTTTTGCTGACTTTTATGTCAGATTTATTATTTATCTTGCAAAATAGCAATAGTTTACAGCAGCAAATACGTGATTTATTTGAGAAACACTAATTGAGTACCCAGTGTGTACCAGGCCCTGGGGATTAAAGAGTAGAAAAGACATCATTCCTGACTTTTACAGGACAGTAAATTCTCCTCTTCTCCCTATATAAATAAAATGTCAAAGTCAAAATTAGAATATCAGTTGCATCTTAAACTTCTGTTTGCCAGTGTTTTGCCTCTGCCTGGTGAAAATTAGACAAAACTTGAAATCTCTGCAAGGTCACAGGCTGAGATCCTATGATCCATGTCTGGCAATCTATAAACAAGAGAACACTACCAATCTAATTTTTATCTTGTCTCTTATTGGTTGTCCCAGCCTTAACATCTTGGCCTTTGACTTTACATGGCTGCTGTTGATGGAGAGTTTGAGTCAGGACCCCTGATCCACATGCCACTCAGACAATCAGTAACTGAACACCGTGACCTTCAATACTGTAGTCAAGTGAACATAGCCAGCCTCCGTGCCGCAAATGCCTTCTCTCATCTGTTACCTCTTTCCAGATTCTCAACTCAATCTTTGAACTCCTGATCTTTCTGCCTCCACCTCCAGAGTGCTAGGATTACAGGCATGTGACATCATGCCTGTTGGCAGGCTTATTTTAAAATGGCAAATTCCTCTAGAGGTGGGACCCTGTGAAATTTCCCTCATCCACATGGGCATGTCAACTGATTTTGTCATTATGCAGGTCTTGTTAGGCTACCATAATGTGGAGATTTCGTGGGTGTAACTTCACCATCATGTCTAGAATGCGTTATCTAGCAACAGATGTCCTGTTTCTCTGATTCTTATGATCTTTTGCCCCCTCTTCCATGATATTCCCTGAGCCTAGGTGTAAGGGTTGCATTATCAACGTATCAGGACTGTGTACACCACAGTCACTTATTCTCTACATTTTGACCAGTGGTAGATCTCTGTAATAATCTCCATCTGTTACAAAAATAAGCTTCTTTGATGAGTGGTGAGAGCTATACTTATCTGTGAATATAAGGATAACTATTTAGAATATAGTAAGAAATTGCATTGGTTTAGAAAAATGACAGTAGTAGGTTCTCCTCTAGTGTCTGTGACCTCTCCAACCATACTTGGCTATGTTTACAGTACCGGGCATGGATTCCTTCAATCCTAAGTGGTCAGCCTTAAACACATGTACACACAAGCAGCACTAAATGGATTCAGTGCATTTCATATATGAGTACATGTATCTAAAATAGTAATCAAAGAAGAAGACAGGAAACTTAGAGAGTTAGGGGACATTAGAGAAGTTGGAGGGGGGAATGGAGGCATGGAAACGATGTAAATAAAATACTCCTGTATGAAATTCCCAAAAATAAGAAAAAAATCTTATTAAGTGGCAAATTCCTTTTTCTGGAATTGGGAAAAAAAAACTTGAAACTGACAACTTACTTTTAGCAGTAATAATATTGCTGATTATTTAAAATCAAAAGTGGGCTAGAGGTTCTGGTTACAATCTATTGAATTAAATACCCCCAAAGAAGGAGGGCTGGGCCCCTGGCTCACCCCTTGTTTCTAGGACAAAAAGGACCCAAGATTATAAGAAGTAAATAATTGTCAGGGGTATAAAAAACATTTAGGCACTTTATAGTTTCTAGAGGTGAGAGAGCCTTACAGTTTCCAGAAATATAACTTCAATAGCTGTTTCATAAAGAATTTTATAATATTCCTGACTTGAAAATACTTGTTCTCTATTTTATTGTGATAAAATGCACATAACTCAATAACCATTTTGAAGTGCACAGTTCAATGATGTTACATGGCCAGTACCCCAAATACCTCCATAGTGCCTTCCATCTTATAAGACAAAACTCTGTGCCATTTTACTTTCTTTCTGGTTTTGACTGCCCCTGCTGTCTAATCTGAGTAGACTCATACAGTGTGTCCTTTTCATGATTGGCTTATTTCACTTAGGATGATGAAATAAATTCAAGGCTCACCCATTATGTGTGGACCTAGGATACGAGCTCTTTCCTTTTTAAGACTGATTATATTGTAGTGTCTGCATATAGTACATTAAATATTCTTATCCATTTATTCTTGCTCAGGTTGCTTCTATATTTAAGCAGTTTTGAGTAGTTCTGTTATGAATATGGGTTTTATAATTCTCTCTTAAGACCCTTATTGTAATTCTTCTGTGTGTATAGCCAGAAATGGAATTGCTGGGTCATATGGTAGTTATTTTGTTTTATAATTTTTTTGTGAAGCAACTCGACTGTTTTCCATGATGGATGCACCATTTTATATTCATATCAACACTGTTCAAGGGTTCTAAGCTCTCCTTGTCCTCACCAACACTTATTTTCTGCTTTTTTTAATGCACTAGCAATCCTAATGAATTACATGGACATTTACTCTTGTACCGTTCTTACCAGGTGGTAACCTACTTGGCCGGCTGTGGCCTACAAAGCTGCCCCATGCTTCTGGCCAAAGGATACCCTGATGTTGGCTGGAACCCCATTGAAGGGGAGCGCTACCTGTCCTTCCTGAGGTTTGCTGTCTTCGTGAACAGTGAGTTCCATGTGTTCCATGCCTTTCAGACCCAGAATAGCATAATCATAAATACATATAGGAAAAAGACATCCTTTTACTGCTTCCTATGAGTGAATATGGTAGATTCCAATGGTACTTTGCAATTGATAAGAGAATTTCCAGGGAAGATCCAGCTGAAAGGGGATCTAGAATAGAATCCTGGCAAGGTGTGGTGATGTATACCTTTAATCCTAGAACTCAGGAGACAAAGGCAGCCAGATCTCTGTGAGATCAAGGTCAGCCTGGTCTACAAAATGAGTTTCAGGACAGATGGAGCTACAAGGAAACTCTGTCTCAATAAAAAAGAACAGAATCCAGAATTTTGAGTTATGGTCCCAGATCCATTAAGAAACTCACTGCATGGAGTTAGACTTGTCATACCTCTGTACCTCTTCTGTCATCTCACCCATTTCACATTTTATGGACATGCACCTCCAGGACCTTAGAGCATTGGATGGATGGATGGATGGATGGATGGATGGATGATGGATGGATGGATTGGCAGATGGATGAGAGGTAGATCAAAAGTTCAAGAATAATTGAATACCTATAAAAGCTAACTAGATTCCTAAGGGTAGAATTGCTATCCACCCCTAAATATTCTCAATACTAGTCATCTTCCATTTATAATGAACTCCATCCACATCTACCAAAAAGTCTTAACATTAGAATAATAATAATAACACAATAATAATATTGTATAAATCAAGTGAACTGCTTTCTTCAAAAGCTACAATGCCAGCCAAGCTTTTGTTATAACACTAATTCACTAGTATTCGTATTGCAGTTATGATCGTTTGCCTTTCTCTCAGCTAGATCCAAAATTCACTAGATCTTCTCAGCCTTGCTAAACTGTGTTCTTCACTCAAGGCCAGTTTTGGAGGATCTGCTGATGATCTGTCTCACTGTTTTACTTCCTGTCCAATAATCATAATCCATAATTAACACAGAATTAGTATAACAGGGGGGAGAAAAGAGGAGAGGGAGAAGAGAGTCGGGGAGAGAAAATATATTAAGAATTTAGGGGCTAGTCCATGTGCCTCACCCTGCATCCCTGTTCAGCATGAAAGAAACCAGAGCAGTCTGCGTCCTGATTCCCTATCCGCAAATTGGGTAACCTCTTCAGAGGATGGCGTGATAAGAATAGGAGGTAGGAATTAGCTAGGCAGTTGGGGTAAAAAGACTTCAAAGAAAAGTAGCAGTTTCTTAGCTAAAAGTCACAATGTCTTTGGGCCTCTTAGCAACCTACTCTGTTCCTAAGGCCAAAAATGTCAAAAGTATTTGGGAGCTCTTATCTAATCCGTTTAAGATTACCTCTCCAGAGAGGGGAATGTTAGAGTAGCCAAGGAGGTAGGAATTAGCTAGGCAGTTGGGGTAAAAAGACTTCAAAGAAAAGTAGCAGTTTCTTAGCTAAAAGTCACAATGTCTTTGGGCCTCTTAGCAACCTACTCTGTTCCTAAGGCCAAAAATGTCAAAAGTATTTGGGAGCTCTTATCTAATCCGTTTAAGATTACCTCTCCAGAGAGGGGAATGTTAGAGTAGCCAAAAGCCCCAGAAGAAGAAGAAGAAGAACAAAGCTATATGTCCTTACCATTTTCCATGTCCTTGAATGAAGAGATAAGATGTTCATGGTCTCTACTATCCCTTCCCCTACAAATTCTAAGATGTAATGAAAAGTATTAAGATTTCCCGGAGGAAGGAGAAGAAAGAAGAAAGAAGAAGAAGAAGAGGAGGAGGAGGAGGAAGGGGAGGGGAGGGGGAGGGGGAGGAAGAAGGAGGAGGAGGAAGGATAAGAAAGAAGAAGAAAGAAGAAGAGGAAGAAGAATAGGAGGAGGAGGAGGAGGAGGAAGGGGAGGAAGAAGAAGAAGAAGAGGAGGAAGAAGAAGAGGAAGAAAGTACATGAAGTTATCAGAAAAAAGTGATGGGGAGATATGGGAGGAGTTGGAAGGGAGGGAGTGGGCACGGATTTGATCAAAACACCTTATGTGCATGTATGAAAGTCTCAACAAATTATTTTTTAAAAAAAAGAATTTAGGGGCTAGAGAGTGGCTCAGTCATTAAGAGTACTTGCTGCTGTTGCAGAGGACAAGTTCAATTCCCAGCACCTATATCAGGTAGGTCACAACTGCCTGTAACTCCAGCTTCAGGGGATCTGGCACCTCCTTCTGGCCTCTAAAGACACCTACACACATGTGCAGACAGAGAGAGAGAGAGAGAGAGAGAGAGAGAGAGAGAGAGAAAGAAAGAAAGAAAGAAAGAAAGAAAGAAAGAAAGAAAGAAAGAAAATCTTTTATAAAAAGAATTCCAGACCAGCTGGGACTATGGAGAGATCCAGTCTCAAAAATAAAACAAACAAAACAACAACAACAAAAAGAATTCATTCTTCTCACCAAATTATGTATATGACAGACAAACCATATCAAAGCAGAGTGAATTTATTCATCTTATCTATCTTCACAGTCAAGATGGAGGAGTTTATGAATCATTTAGTGTAATTGTCAATGTGGGTTTGAAGGTAAAGGAATCCATGGGGTGTGTTTAGTTCTACCACTTATTTTTCTGGTTAGATACAACCATAACAAACTAAATTCTAGACCAAAATGTTTGTCCCCTTTGCTTTCATCTTGTTCCTGTCATTTCGTATATTCTCTGTAGTACAATTTCATACTGCAACAAGCTCTAGTAAATTGGATAGACTTATGGGCTTTAATACTTACACTATCTCTATAAGATAAATACATTTGTTTTTAGCAAACAACACCAGCTTCTGCTTTCAAAGAATTTATAACCTTTTAAAGGGGAGTATATGTGGACATAAATCACTATATTTTTAAAAAATGAGATGGGACTGAGAGATGGCTCAGTGGTTAAGAGCACTGGCTGCTCTTGCAGAGGACCTAAGTTTGGTTCCCAGAATACACATGGTGGCTAACGACCATCCAAAACTCTAGTTCCAGGGGATCATATACCCACCTCTGGCCTCTGTGAGCATTGCATGACATGTGTGCACTTACATACATGCAAGTAAAATACTCACATGCATTAAATAAAAATGAGTGAAATATTTTTTAAAAAAATAGGTAAGTGGAGGGCTAGAGAGGTGGTTCCGTGGTTAAGAGCTCTGACTGCTCTTACAGAGGACCCAGGTTCAATTCACAGAACCCACATGGCAGCTGACAACCGTCCATGACTTCAGTTCCAGGGGATCCAATGCCCTCTTCTGACCTTCATGAGCATTGCACAACACAGGTGCACTTGCACACATGCAGGCAATATACTTACACACATAAAATAAAATATTAAAATGTTTTTTAAAAAAATAGGTAAGTGGAGTAAGGCAGGGAGGGAGCACTGAGGAGTTTCAAGAGAATAAATTCATCCTTTTAAGAAGCAGAAAGTATACCATGAAGGAGGCTACTTAACTATTAGAGACATACCTAAAGTATCAGGTTTCCAGAAACAGAGATGCAAGGGAAGTTATCCAGTAGACAGTAACATGTACAGAGGCCTACAAGTCACCCGTCAGTCCAGAGGGTGGCTACATGAATGTCAACAGTAGATGAGGTTTGAAAGGTAGATGATGGTTGTAATGGGAAAACATAAATGCCACACCAAAAAGTTTAGTATCAATCTTTCTGTAGAGAATTGAGAAACTTTAACAGGAGAGAAAGTGACAGGTACTACTGACAGGTTCTATGCTTGTGTTGGAATGAATTATAGTGATAAAGGTAGAAATAGATGGGAGAATACGTTTGAAAGAAATTACAGAGCAACGATTGCTGGTGGTGATGGTGATGGTGATGAATGAACCCAAATATGTTGGAAAATAAAGTACTGAGTTGAAATTCTAGCTCAGAGATTGGAAAATGCAGAGGAAAAAATAAGGATGAAAGAAGAAAATGGTTTAGCATGAATCACAGAAAGATCAAATAATACCAGTTTTATAATGTGCAATACTTAGATTCCCCTAATTTGGTTGTTAAAATAGAGCTTGTATTAGTTGCTTTCCTGCTGCTGTGATTATATACTATGACTACCGGGCATAGTGGCATGCACATTTAACCCCAGCGCTCAGGAGGTAGAGGCAGGCAGATCTCTGTGAGTTCAAGGCAAGCCTGCTCTACATAACAAATTAGAGGCCAACCAGGGCTACATAATAAGACTTTGTCTCAAAAAAATCAAAAAATAAAATGATAAAATACCATGACCAAGACAACTTATAGAAGAGTTTATTTGGGCTCATGGTTCCAGAGAGCTATAATGGTAGGGGAGGTATGGCAGGAGGCAACCAGAGTAGGAAGCTGAGAGCTCACATCTTCAGTGGGAAACACAGCAGAAAGTGAGAACCAGAACTCAGACAAGGCTATGAACTCTCAAAGCCCACCCCCAGGTGATACACGTCCTCAGCACAGCCACACCTCCAAAACCTCCAAAAACAGCACCACCAACTAGAGATCAAGTATTCAAATACATGAGCCTAAGGGGGACATTTCTCAGTCAAACCACCATCAGTATCAGTCATCAGAAGGAGGCTGAATAGATCTGCACACCATTTGTAACTAAAAAGGTTGATGGTAGATTGTCTTAGGAAACATTCAAAGAACAGATACAGATCATTTAAAATGAAAGACCGGTTTTGAATGCCTACAGGAGGAAGAGTGGCTCAGTCATATTTATATGGAAGAATTTGGGATGTAAATGGAATACCTTAGTTTCAAAGTTGGCTCTATCACTCACTAGCTTTGTGAACACAAGTGAGGTAGTAAAACTTTCCTAGCCTCAGCCTTTTTCATATATCAAGTAGCAGCAACAATAGTATATATCTTGGAGATTTTTTTAAGGTATAAATGAAGTAATCCATGGAAAATTTGATTAGTACAGTGTTAGAAAATACAGTAAGCCTGTGGCTGTGTTCATTACCATTATTGGTCATGATATTTCTAAGGAGTCAAGCTTTTCAAATAGGGAGACTCTCATAAATTATTTGATACATCAAAGCTGTGTATAAGTCCTTAAGATTGAAAAGGTAATTTAAAAGCAAATTTTGGCTATTTACATGGAAACTCCTCAACAAAACAGATCCTTTGATCATCTGTGAAAGATAAAAGTGATATAAGGGATCATGAGAGGTGATCGGAATAGTCATGGTAGGTAATGGTAATTGATGATTTTTAGTAATGGAGTATTTGCAATGGGTGCAGTGGATGATGATGATGATGATGATGATGATGAGGGTAGATGATGATGGAGGTGTTCACAGTGGATCGTGGTGGTAGATAATGATGGTTAATGATGAAAATGTTCATGGTGGGTGATGGTGGGCATTGGCGAATGATGATGGTCAATGATGGAGGAGTTCATAGTGGCTGATGGTGAAAAATGATTTTGGTTTATGGAGTGTTGATTGTAGGTGACAATGAATAATAGTAATAATGGTAGGTGACGATGGGGTGTTCATGGTAGGTAACAGTAGATATCAATTATAGTAGATGTTTATGCACATGATTGTGGTAGATGTTGGAGGATTATTATAGCAATGACAGGTATGTTCATGGTGAGTAATAGCCAGTCATAGTAGATGTTAGAAGGTGGTGGTAGATACTTGATAGAAGATAGTGGGACTATTTGTGGTAAATTATGGTGAGAGTAGAAATTCTTTTAATGGGTAGTTAATAGTGATGGTAGATATGATGGTTGAGTGGGGTTCATTACAGGTTGTGGGAATGATCAAGGTGGATGATGATTAGTGATGGTAGACATGGTGATTCAAGGTATACATGGTGATGAATAATTTGGGGCATAGTAGTTGTGCTGGATAGTTTTAGTGTCAACTTGACACACCTGGGTCGAGGGAGCCTCAGTTGGGGTATTTCCTCTATTGGAGTGGCCTGTGGCCATGTCTGAGGGGCATCTTCTTGATGAGTGATGTGGGAGGGCCCAGCCCACTGTGGGTGGTGCTACCCCTGGGCAGGTGAGCCTGTGTTACATAAGAAAGCAGGCTGAGCAGGGGCCAGGAGAGCAAGCCAGTAAGCAGTATTCCTCCAGCTCCTGCTTCCTGGTTCCTGCCCTGAGTTCCTACCTTGGGCTCCCTGATGAACTGTAACCTGGGAGATGTAAGCTGAATAAACCCTTTCCTCCCCAAGTTGGTATTGGTCAGAGTGTTTTGTCACAGCAATGAAGAAACAAACTAGGACAGTA
The DNA here is from genome assembly GCF_000622305.1 of Nannospalax galili. Classification (NCBI taxonomy): domain Eukaryota; kingdom Metazoa; phylum Chordata; class Mammalia; order Rodentia; family Spalacidae; genus Nannospalax; species Nannospalax galili. Next base: position 853,685 of record NW_008344824.1, on the reverse strand, counting down.
GTAGATGGTGAGGATGAGAGCAACTAATAGTTATTGAACATTTAACGCATGTCAGACTATTCAAGTATTTTTACATATGTTCACTTACTTAGATTATATAACAATCCAATGATATAATATCTTGGTATTTTCAGGCTGCTATACCAAAATACCACTGAGAGTTAGAGCGTAAGCAACAGAAGTTTCTCACAACCTTGGGAGACTGAGAAACCCAAGATCAAAGCACCAACAGATTAATTGTATAGTGAAGTTCACAGATTTGAAGGTGACATGGTTGAAATAGCAAAGAAGTTTGCTGGGACCTCTTTAATAAAGACACTAGTCTTATTCATAAGCACTATACTTTGATAATCTAACCGTCTCCCAAATGTCTTGCTTCTAAACACCATCGCCCTGAAGAATAGGATTTCGATTTATGAATTTAGGAGACATATATTCAGACCATAGCTGTGGATATAGCCATCTTCATAATCCTATAGATGAGATCCCTGAAGCTTAAAGAGGTTAAGCATCTTGCCAGAGTCATACCAATAGAAGGAAATGGAAATATAATGAGTCAAAGTATATTTCAGTGACCACCTCCCTTATGAGCCAAGAGAAGTGGCATTTTCTCCTTTGCATTTGTCAAAAATTGTGGCATAGCCAGGTATGGTATGATCCCAGCACTCAGGAGACCGAGGCAGGAGCATTGCAAGTTTGAGGCCAGTCTGCATGTCATGCTGAGTTTCTTAAGGGTGGAGAGAAGGAAGGGAGATATTACTTACTTAAAAAAAATTTAAACTAAAAAGTTTTCTGACATCAAAACAATACAATTAGAAACTTTTTCTAATTTTTTTTTCATTTTTAAAAAATATTTTTATTTATTTTTTATTTCATGTGTATGAGTGTATTGCTTGCATGTATGTCATGTACCCATGTCATGCAATGCTGGTGGAGGTCAGAAGAGAGTGTTGAATTTCCCTGGAACTAGAGTTATAGATGTTGTTAGCCACCATGTGGGTGCTGGGAATTGATATCAGGTCATCTGCAAGAGCAGCCAGTGCTCTTTACCACTGAGCCATCTCTCCAGTCCCCAGCTAATATTATTTTAATAGTATATCTTAATGTCTTTTTTAACTTTCCTAATCAAGTTTTAAAGTTTAAAGAATTTCTTAAAGTATATCATTTTCTCTATTTGTATTACCTTGCTGGGAAGCCTTGGGTTGTGTTTAACTCTGGGAGTTATGAAGTTAAGAAGCGTCTATTTACCAGCCAGTGGTAAACTCAGTAGCCAGACATACAGTATGTCTTGGTGTCTAGGATTAATCACTTCCTTGTATAGGTGCTGAGAGGAAAGGTTCTGTACCAATCCACAAGAAGAGCAGTTATTTTGTTTTAGATGGATGGATGGGTGGGTGGGTGGGTGGATGGATGGATGGATGGATTGATTGATACATAATGGATGTTAGTTGCTTTGCATGCCTGTGACCCTGACACCTGACTTAAACAGCTTAAGGAGGACAGATGTACTTTGGCTAATGGTTTCAGTGGGTTCAGTCCATGCTTGGTCCTGTGCTCTTGGGCAGAACATCATTGTAACAAGAGCCTGTGGTAGAGGTGCTTCTTCACAGAAGCAGAGAGAGGAAGACAGGAAGGATCCAGGAAGGAGTTACTCCCATGTAATACACCAATGACCTACTTCCTCCATGTAGGCCTCACCTTCCGAAGTTTCTAGAACTTCCCAAAATAGCTCCACCAACTGGGTATCTAGGCTTTAATATGTGAGCCTGTGGAGAACATTTAGTATCCAAACCACAGCAGGATAAAAAGGTGCTGGGCTCTGTTGCTTCCACACTAAGTGCATTGCTCAGTACTTGTCCTTCAAGGCCCCCGTAGGGTTCAGTGGCTGTTCTGAGCATCTTGGCAATGGACCCACAAGTCCAGAATCTGTAGTGTGTGTAGCCTTCATCAATCATTTCATCACTAAAAATGGTGATTGAAGACTGATGCTTAAATAAAACAGCAGATTTAAGTTAAAATAGGTTTTTGTTGGTGGTGGTGGGTTTTTTGTTGTTGTTGTTGTTGTTGTTTTGGTCTTTTTGAGACAGGGTCTCCTATAGCCCCAGTTGTCCTGGAACTCACTATGTAGACCAGGCTGGCCTTGAACTCACAGAGATCTGCCTGCCTCTGCCTCCCGAGTGCTGGGATTAAAGGTGTGCACCACCACGCCTGACAAAATAGGTTTTTTTTTTTTAATCTAAAAACCCTGCTTCCTCAACATTTTTAGATAAAATGGTGATATTATGTGCCTAGTGCTAATCACAAGTTGATTTTCTTATTTAATAGCTGCTGTCTATTCTGTCAGAATGTACAACAATTCTAACTCCAGCTTTCCTTCCCATTTTATTTCATAATTTTTAAAAAAGACATATTGTAGGGCTTATACTGAGCTCAATATTGTAAAACTGTATTAATTCAACAGCGAACCTAAAAATTTTATAGCCACTGTCGAAAGGATGTATCTTTGCTCTGGAAACTGTTATTGAGTATGTTAAAGCTGTAATGAAATGCTTCTTCTAAAAATAATTTTTAAATATATTAAAAAATAAAGACATATTGACCCAAACTGTAAGTACATGGGCACAGTTTTAGCCTGACTAAATACTCTTCCTCAAAATTCCTAGGCTTCTGTTCCAGTCTACCCTGCAGGATTTCATTTAGTCTCTTAGCTTAAACTTCACATGTACGTTGATGTTCTCCAAGTTTATATCTAGCAGTGTCCTCTTCCTTGAGGCACAAACTTGTATGTCCACTTTCCTGCTTGACATTTCCCCTCAAAGTCTAAGAGGCATCACAAATGTTAGACATCTTAAAGATATATCTATAATTATAACTCCAAACCCATTCTTTCTGCCCAAGAATTCCCCATCCCCTTAATGATGACCAGCTTTTCAGGTACTGAGACTAAATCTTGAATGACTGCATTTAGCCAGCATTTCCCCTTATCCACATATCCGCTCTATCAGTGAATTCTGTTGATTCAGTGTCTAAAGTCTTTCTGAAGTCCATGTGCTTATCTCCTCTCTACTGGTTCCATCCTATCCAGGCTCTCTTCCCCCGGGCCACTTCACTGGCATAGTATCCAAATTCCATGATTCTGCTCTCCTGTATCTGCTTCCACTGCCTAACAGATAACTTCATAATCTGATTGTCATGAGATAATAAGCATTGATTTCTTATGTATCTGCAATATGGTTGGGAACTACTCCTGTCAATCTATGGGTCTGGTGAGATAGCTCTGTTCTCATTCATCTCATTAAACTGTCTGTTAAATACTTGTCCACTATTCCTGGATCAGTGAATAGCAGGTACTAGGCTCAGTGACAGGTCAATAAAAGAAAATCAGCAGTCTCTGAGTTGTTCTCTAATTCCACCATAGTAATTTATGGACACATTTCCGGTGCCTCTCTCTCAGACCAGGAGGCTCCAAGGAGATGCAGTGCTCACCGCTTGTAATGACTTGGTTCATGCAGGTCTCCTGGAACCATATCAAAAATGGTATTGACTTAGAAATAGGTTTGGAGTCCTAGTCATTACTCCTGCCTTGGGATGCTCTGTTAACTAAACAGGATATTTCTCAACTAACTCATGCTGAGTCCCCATTGTCCTCTCTTACTGCTAAGGGATCTTTAGTTTCCCTTGTGACTAATTTAAATCTGAGAAAATAGATAACTCAGGCTCTTATAAACAGAAGCTGACAATTGGTCTGATAATGTGGTAATGGGTGTGAAGATAACCCACAGGTTCCCCAGCCTCGCTGAAGTCATTTCAAGCCTCTACCTTGAGTCTCAGTGAAGTCTCTTTATTCAAGAAATACTTTAGCAGAGTAAAGTCTAGCTTAGTATATAACACTTGCCTAATATGTACAGATGGGTTCAATTCTCAACATTGAAAAAAATAAAAATAAGTTATATATTTTTTAATGTTGATTATGTTCCAAATTTTTGCGACACCTTGGCTGCATAGGGTTATATAATTCTGACACAGCACTCTGTCCTTACAGAACATACATTCTAATGGGAAAAGCAGACACGAAGAGGGATACAAAGTGTTCAAGGGCACCAGGTTTCTGGGTCTCTCATTCTTTGAGATTCTGGTACTTATATTAAAATACCCCTCCTGTGAATAAACTATATCAGGGGATATATTAGCTATATCAGATATAAATGGCATATTATTCTTTTTTAAGTATTTTTGTTTATCACTTGAGAATTACATATAAGTATACATGGAGTTACCTAAGTCAAGGGTTTATGACAAAGGAATGGAAAGAGTGCATTCTAGACAGAAGAACTTCAAAACAAAAACTGTAGTTAGATCACAAGGAATGAGAACAAGTCATGGGTTGAAGATGAAATCATTGCACTTTTAATAACTGTCCCTGTGGTATGACTGCTTTACCAGTGTAAAATGGAGAGTCACTTCCATTTCCATCCAACTACTCAGAAACGTTGGAAAGAAGGTGGTAATATCAGCAGAGTTGAGGGCCTTTGAAGAAAGCACTGTGAACACTCATGCTGTTACTAGGCTTGTTATTCATTTTGGAACTGAAGCAAAAATATAATTGTAAGCCTTTGAGCAGAACTAGTTTACCTCAAATTTTTCTGTTCCCTTGAAAAATACCCTGAAGGTCCACATTCAGTTTCGCCAAAATAAATTTAGTTGGCAGTCCAGCTTGCTGAGCTATAGGTAATTAGAAAAGGAATGATCTCACTTTTATGTCCCTGCTACCTTAGGAAGCCTTTTCAAATTTGTTTCCTTGGTCCCCTCTCAAATTAGAAGCAGTGGTTGGACTTGAGTTGCTTTCTCTTGGAGAGTGGAATGCTTGCATCCCCCACATATGTCCAAATTCAGATAATCAAGGACCTGCTTCCTGGGTCAGTTGTGGTAATCAAACTAATGAGCTAAATTCTGAAGACATGAGATTTGGATAAAATGAGACTAATTGGGAAAATGGGCTTCGATACTGACCTCAATATATAATTCTGATTTCTCCACTTCTGGTACATCTGTATCCCATCAAACCTTATGGTGCTAATTGCTGAGGGAAGCACTAAGCTGAATTGAGTGTGCTAATATAAAGTGTGGCTGTGCAACTAAAAGAATCAGGAGTGCAATATTTGAGTATTTTGATTAATAGGATTAATTTTTCCTCCATTTTTGACTCTTACCATTTCAAAGGGCAAATGTATGTGTTACCTGCTAATATTGCAAATTAGGAACATTTGAAAATAGTGAGATGTGAGCTATGTCTATGTCTTGAGTGTATTTATTTTTAAACGTGTCAATTCACTCTCACTGAAAGTTTAATTCTACTCTTGTGAGTAAACTATATCAGGGGTTGTATCAGCTGTGTCAATTTAAATGGGATGTTGTTCTTCATCATTTTAGAATTTCATACAAGGATTCAATGAGTTTCAATCAGATCCATCCCCCACTTTCTCCCTTCCAACTTCTCTCATATCCCTATCACTTCTACCTCCCAAACTTGTGTGCTCTTTCTATAATCCACTGAGTCCAGATAGTCCTGCCAATATGTTCATGGGTTATGTTTTTGATACTGTATTTTGGATGATACTTGAGAAGAAGTTGATTGATTGATTGTTTTGAGAAAGGGTCTCACTATATAATCGAGGCTTGAACTGGTGACTCTCCTGACTCAGCCTCCTAGTGCTGAGATCACAGGCATGTACTTCTGTGCCTAGCTCCTGGGATGCACACATCTTAACAAAACTTCTAAACCCTTTGTGAAGAAATGAACTCTCTGACAGCAAATAAATGTTGATGAGCTTTAAAAGTCCACTTAATGAAGAATTCTGAATCAAGTTAACACAATCCTAAAACATATAATGGTACATTCTTAAAATCTTCATACTTATCTGCAATGCAGAAACTTCAATAGTAAAAGAAGATGTCAGCCAGCCAAGTTCTAAGTAAGACTGGGCTGTCTCTATTGTCTAGGGTTAGTGCTCCATAGTTAGGAGAGACACCCTGAGAATGAGCCCAAGTTAATTTCATGCATTTGTACAGCAAGTTCAGCCCTTTCATGTCTCTGAACATGATGGGAGAAGTATCCTCAAATGGATTACACTGATATATTCTCTCTGAAACTGTAAGAGGCATGAGAACCTCAACAAGGCAGTGAGACACCATGAGATTGTGCAGTGTGCATACTCACATGGTAATTACTGTGGAACAAGAAGCTAGGTTTTCCAAGTTCCCATTCTAATGCCTTCATTTTAACACATTTTTGTGGTGGTACTAGAAATGAATCCCAGGCCTTTGAACGTGCTAGGCAAGTGCTCTACTGCTGAGTTATACCCTCAACTCTAATCATAACACTTCCAAATAAAATTTTTCACAGAAAAAAATTTAAATTGCTAGGGTAGTTTTCAATGTCTATAAATTATTTGATGTTCCTTCTACCAGAACATGGAGCCTGTATCTCCTCGATTTAAGTGTGAGCTAGACTTAATCACCTCTAATAAATAGAATCAGACAAAATGACCACGTAGTCAGGTTGCTACAGGCATAATAGCTTCTGAGCTCTCTCGGATCATTTGCTCCGTGGAAGCTAATGGCCATGTAATAAGAACACTGGAAGGGACTTATGAATAGGTCAACCTGGGAAGGAATTGAGGCCTGAATCTACCACCTGGCAAGCGACTGTGGCGTCATGCTACATAGTGAACTTCAAAGTTGATCCCCCAGTTCCAGTCAAGTCTTCAAGAGACTAGATCCCTGGCCCCCCAGAGACTGCAACTTCTAGCAGCTCCCAGGCCAGGACCATCTAGCTTAGAAACTTCCTAATTCCTTACCTATGGAAACTGAGAAATAAATATTTCTTGTTTTAGCCTACTAAGCCTTGAAGTGTTTCTTCCAAGGAGCATATCAAACCACAATCTATCCAAACGCATACTCTATTTTATCGTTTAACCCTCCCCACAAGAAGTACCTTATGGTTTTGAAGAAAAGTTTTTCTTTAGGATTCATGTAATACACGTTTTTAAAATTGCCTTTGAGTCTAGCTCAGGGGTTATATTCTCAAACATAAATTAGAATTTTACCAACAGAGGTATGTTTTGTAAGTTGTTTGGCCAATCTGTAAAACTGATTTTGAATAGAAGTGTTGGGTTTGAACTACAATGTCTCTCCCTCCCTAACTGTTCCGGTTCCAGCTCTCTTGACTGTGACTCATCCAAGAGACGTGGAAACAATACTGTTCTCTAACTTTTCCCTTCCCTCAAAGCTATTAGAAAACTTTATCCAGAAACTTCTTCTTCCAAATCAGTGACTTCAGAAGTATCATGAAATCCACCCTACATACAAGGTTGATGTAGGGTATGCGTTAGACTCCAGATGTGAATGAAGGCATGCTGGCTTGGGTTACCTTCTCACCTCTGTTCAAGAAAGGAAGCAAATTATTACCTCCTCTGGGAGTTAGCAAAAACGTGAAGTTCTTTTTTCTCCAAGTCACTTATAACCAAATTTTTGGTGGAAGATTTAGTGATATATATATATCATATATATTATATATAAAATTTAGTGATATATTTTACATATATATATATGTATATAAAATCTCCTTTCAGGACCTCACAATAGTGACAAAAGAAATCCTGAGCTGAAGAGTAAAATTCTCTTTAGCTATAATGGCTAATTATGTAAATAGATCTTCTTAATCCTCAAATAAGTAGATGCTGAGCTCAATAATCTGAGCTCATCTTTCTTTTTTTAATGAAATGTATTTTCTTCTATAATTTTTTCTTATTTTTATTTTATGTGTATGAGTGTTATGCCTGCATGTGTATAAGTAAGTGCACCCACATCATGCAGTGCTTGTGGAAGACAGAAGAGGGCATCAGATCCCCTGGAATTGGCATTATGGACAGTTGTTAGTTGCTATGTAGGTGCTGGGATTCGAACCTGGGGATTCTTCAAGAACAGCCAGTGCTCTTAACCACTGAGCCATCTTTCCAGCCCCAGAGCTTGCCTTTCTTTCATCCATATTTCTTTGTAATCTTTAAAATTATTTTTATTGATTTTTGCTCATTTCATACAATGTTTTGATCATATTTAGATCCCCTCCCATCTGTGTACCCCCTCAACTAACCTCTCACCCAATTATATATATATATATATATATATAGAGAGAGAGAGAGAGAGAGAGAGAGAGTCAGTCCTATAGAGTCAGGTTTGTTCCCCCTCCCCTAAATGTTCTTTGGTGTGGGTTCATCCACTGGAGCCTGATCAACAATGGGGCTGGAGAGATGGCTCAGCAGTTAAGAACACTTGCTGTTCTTGCACAGGACCCAGGTTTGATTCCCAGCACCTACATGGTGGCTAACAACTGTCCAAACTCCAGTTCCAGGGGATCTGACACCCTCCTCTGACCTCTGTGGGCATGGCACGCACATGGTGCATTTACATACATGCAGGCAAAACACTCATATACATAAAATAATAAATAAAATATTTTTAAAGGTTTTAAGAAGAATAGGCAACAAAGCTACTCAGCTCATCAGCTACAAATAGTTTCCAGGATTATCCTTTCCTCCTAGAAAGACATGACACCTGTCTCCTCCTCAGGTGAAAGTGTGGAAGAAAATGCTAGTGTGGTGGTCAAGCTGCTCATCAGACGTCCAGAGTGCTTTGGCCCAGCTTTGAGGGGTGAAGGAGGAAATGGACTGCTAGCAGCCATGCAGGGTGCCATTAAAATCTCGGAGAACCCTGCACTTGACCTCCCCTCTCAGGGGTACAAGCGAGAAATGTAAGTGATTTTTTTTCTAGTGTGCATGTGGTTGGTGGGCTGCCAAATATTGTATGTTGATGAATGAGATTGTATCAGTAACTTCACCTGGTAGAAAAAGCACAGGTGTTTTATGGTTGTTAAAACATTTAAAACCACTTTGTCAGGCCCATTATCATTTTGACTTGCCCAGATTGCCTAGGGATCAGTCCAAGCTTCTGTTTTCCTACTCCACTGAGCACAGCTGGTAAGTCACCAAGGCGGAAAGCCTTCTAGCCGCCACTGCACCTGCCCACAGCATCGCCTCAGGAAGACTGCCCATAAAAGTGTTGACGTCCTTCCTTGCAGATGGTGAAAAGCCACAGCACTGGTGATGTGGGTATTTAAAGATTAAGGAATTAATTGGTACAGTAGCTAATTGCTTTATTCCATTCTCCTTACCATGTCCTATGGTCATTTACCTTTATTTATGTAGATTAGACCCCAGAGTCTACAGAATGGATATAACCTTGCAGAAATAACTCTCCAGGCAGTTGGCTTTTTTTTTTTTTTCTTTTATCAGTTCTGGTAGGTGACTTGATAGACTAGAAAGAACCCAAAATATATTTGTCTCAACTTTCTTGTGTAACATTAGAAAAGAACTGAGACCCAAGGTAATATAGCTTGCTAGTGACATAGCCAGGATGTTAACATAGCCCTCCTGACCCCTTGTTCAGTTTGCTTTCAGTGTCTATTCAGGGAGGAAGGGGGAATGAATGGTAGGTAGTATCTAAACTCTTACTTCAAAGGTCATAGATCCTAGAGATGTCATGGGAAAGTATCTGGGTCCTTTGAGCTTAATGAATATAACCACCTCATCAACTGAAGGGAGAAGTTCCAAGGGAAAGTCTGTTCAAGAAGAACAGAGTATTTCCATGAAGCAGTGCATGTCTAATAGCAAGGCAGTCTCTTGCATGCCTTCCCTATGTTGATTCTCTCTCTACAGCTCGGAGGATGATGAAGAAGAGGAGGAGATTGTGCATATGGGCAATGCAATTATGTCATTTTATTCAGCTCTGATAGATCTACTGGGCCGCTGTGCTCCTGAAATGCATGTAAGTGATAGAGGTCACAGCAGTTTTGAGGACCTGAGTTGAGAACACCGTAGAGCTCCTGAGTATAGTTTCTTCCTCTGTATCTGCATTTACTAACAGGCTTCTCTCTACATTCCTTTTAACTAACATCAAAGTAGTTTCCTCTTCTAATTCTGGATTGGGTAGTTTTCTAAGGAAGGAGACCTGTAACAATCTCTGTATGTGATTTCTCTCTGGTACTAGTTAACTTCTACACATTTTGTTTCAAAAAGCCTCCCAGGCCACATTTCCATGTGCCTTGGTTTGGCCAAAATGTGACCAACCTGATTCTTGGCCATGGCCATTGTGAGAGGCCTCATGAGTGCCATAAAGGTACTCTGTATGGAGAGTATTCTTTCCTTGATGACCATGGCTGTGGGCTCCAGGAAAACAGTCAAGAGTTCTGTAAGCACACACACAAAGGTGCTTCTAGTTTATGTGACAGCTTTGCAGACTTTGAGTTTTAAACTAAAAAGGGTTATTTCCTTCCATTTTCACTGCTACTGAAGGGAGATTTGGTTTTATTTCATATGAAACCTTTACATTGTGAGAAGGAATAGTTACTCTTCTTATGAAAAGTCTGTATCTTCATAAAAGAGGCTGATCAGAAATATTAGGATTCCAGTTCCCTCTGTGATATACCAGCCCTGCCCAAATGGGCCTGTCTTTTCCCTTCAGTTTTGTTAAACAAATAAAGGAACACTTGGAAGGAAGCCAGAGAAACAGCATGGTGGGTTTTCTACAGCTTGGGAGGAGGAATGTCAAAGACCTGTATGTGTTCACACTCTGGTTCTTCCTAATCCCCTCCTATCACTTCTAGAAACAAGTGACATAATTGGTTTATTCTCAAAAGGGCAGCATGGAGTTAGCTAAGTCACCAGAGCCTGCCAAAGGAAGGAACTCCTTCCCTTATGCTTGCTTGCCTCCCTGACCACCCACCCCCCCACACACACATCCATTCTCATAGCCCCTTCCTGACCCCTGCTCTGTCAGCAGAGGGAGACAAGGGGAGATGTATCATCACTGGCAACCTCCCTTCTGCCCACAGGAAAAGGGATATAGCAGGGAGGACAGGTACATAGGATCCTCCTTTTCCTGGGGCCATTGAGCATTATATCCCAGAATGTATCAGCCCATGAGCTCCTGATAGTTCAACTCCCAGCAGAAGAGCCACTGCCCCTCTTCAGAGACCGCACGTGCAGGAAAACAGATATCTGCACCTGTATGCCTGCCACTTATTCCATTGGTATCTGCAAAAATCAGCCTATCTACCCAGGATAACTCCAGTGAAACACTCAAGTTCTCTCTGACATTCTCTGTTGCCTTCTTGTACACCCTCAGCATTCTTTAAACTCATAGGAAATTAAAATTCCTAAGTCATTTCTACATTTGCTAGAATTCTAAAATCTGGTATTGTGGATGTTTTGCCAGCATATCTATCAAGCATGTGAAAGGCCCCCATGGAGACTTGGTACCATCACTGCTGAGGATTTCAGCCTTAGTAAAGAAATCATGTGGCCTCCTTCAAGGGAGTTATTCCCTCAGTTGCCCCTCTTGTAGTAAATCAAGAGAAAGATCCTCTTTCCCGTTGGCCACAGTGTCTACAGCAGTTAGGGGAGCTCAGAAGTAGACCTGGCTGTTAATATTATTTTCTTGCCAGAAGTTAGGAGGTGCACTGGAGGAGGTGTGGGAGTTCCATCTATCTAATCTCTTTCCTATGTGACAGCTCATCCAAACAGGGAAAGGGGAAGCCATCCGAATCCGGTCCATCCTGCGCTCCCTGGTCCCCACAGAAGACCTAGTTGGGATCATCAGCATCCCCCTGAAGCTACCCTCCCTGAACAAAGGTAGGAAAGCTGGCTGCTGACTGAACCTGCCATTTGGCACCTGCCGACCTCAGCAGCAGGACTCTACCCTACCAGACTCACAGCAGGCTGCCCAGGAAAAATGCCCTTGTTCTTTTTCCAGTGATAAATTTTCTCTAGGCTTCAGCTAGCTCCTCTCTCATCTGCTTCCCTGTGTCAAAATGACCAAGTCTATGGCCCTTAGGAATAGACAGACCCTACCATCCTGGGACCACTCTAGTCCTCTGAAGGTTGATAGAACTGGAAGATGACAGCCCTTACCAGAGCTTGATTCTTCCCTGCCGTTGTGCCCCAGGAGAATGATGCAGCCAGAAAACACACAGGTTACCTTCTGCCATGGTCCTGAAAGTCTCACAGCTGAGGATAAAGAGTTACCCTGATGCTATGAGTGGCATTTGACTCCAGTCATCCCAAGAGCAATCTGATTCTCTGAGTTCTCCATCTGCTCTCCAGGAAGATGGTGGAATCAAAACAAGAACTTGAGTCTGCCTGTTGTGGTTTCCCATACTGGTGTTCTATGGAACCCTGTTGGAGGAGATATTAATAGATACACATAAGTAAGGGGCTTGTAATCAATAAATTTGGAAGTTGTTATAGAATATGCCTTTTTAAAAATGTTATAGAATATATGTCATTTTATAGCTTCATAAAACATAGATGATGGTGTCTCTGAGAAAGCTTATAATGAAGAAAATGGGTGTTAGACTCTGTTTCCCAGCTACTTTTTGTTTTCTTTTAGCATGAATCACTTGAATCCCACAAAAAAAAAAAAAAAAAAAAAAAAAAAAAAAAAAGGGGTTTTGACTCTTTTTTCCCCCTTTTTTTTTTTTTTTGGGGTTTTAAGGTTTTTTTTTTAAAAAAAAAAAAGGGGTTTTGACTCTTTTTTCCCCCTTTTTTTTTTTTTTTGGGGGGCCAGAGGTATGACGAAAAAAAAAAAAAAAAAAAAAAAAAAAAAAAAAAAAAACATGTTCCTTGAAGCACCATAGCAACAGGAGAGATCGAACAAGTCTGAACTATTCCGCCGAATTCCCCCTGGTGCTTAGGAATGAGAGGCCCACATGCTTCCCTTCCCTCTTACCAACCCATTCAGGCTTCTGCACAGAAGAAGGCTCTGGGCTGGACCCTCAGAAAGCTTCTAAAAGGCCTTTTCAGTTCAGTGCTTGCTTATGCTGTGATGCTTGTGGTCCTCTGGGGGCTTGCCTAGATTTGGGTATAAGACAATTGAGAGAAGACTGTCTTTTCATCCTCTCTAAGAATTCTCTTTATTCTCCAGGTCAAGAAGATTTATTTTCTTCATGGAGTTCCCTATTTTATCCTTGAACATTTTTAATAGAGACTAAAATAATGGAGTTATGTGATTTCAATATCACCCAAAGCATATCCTGAAAGAGTGTTTACATTTTTGTGCTATTTGTGATATAACTGTAGACATATTAGACTTAATCTACCTTTCCTAACATTTTACCCCTTGCTTTCCAATGACATTCACCAAAAAAAAGCAGTGCTTCTATCTCTGGTTCCTAGCATTTCCCTTTTTTTGTAGGATAAACATTCTCACTGTGGATGACTCCATGTTTACAGTGGTATCACAGAACATGGAGCTCAGAAGAGAGGCATAGACCTCTCCATTGTGTTGTAGTTCCAACATACAAATTACAGCAGGTACAAAAACTTAGAGTATAATTTATAATAAAATAAGGAAATAACAAATTTGACTACCTTTTAAAATATAATTTGCTTCAGTATAAATTTAAACTTTTAATACACATGTTTAATAATCATCTCACAAAACTCTTGGAATTTTAACAACTGTCTCTCCAGTGTAATCTGGCTCTGGTACAGCTCTTATTTCCAAAATTACTGTTGCTTATAACAACAAGCTATAGACAGACAAGTTATATGCTGCTTTTTGAAACTGCATCGATAGTAAAAGAGAAATGATGTGTTCTGTCTTTCAGATGGGTCTGTCAGTGAGCCAGACATGGCAGCCAACTTTTGCCCTGACCACAAGGCACCCATGGTGCTGTTCTTGGACCGTGTTTATGGCATTAAGGATCAAACCTTCCTGCTCCATTTACTGGAAGTTGGGTTTTTACCTGACTTAAGAGCTTCTGCATCTCTAGATACAGTAAGATATTTAAAGAATGGGGAACAATTCCCCTCACTGTTAAATTAGTAACATTGAACTCAGAAACAAGTATTTTCTACCTACCCAATGATTATATTTTATTTTTTAATATTTTTACTTATTACTTAAATTTTTATGTGTTTGAGTGTATTGCCAGCATGTATGTAAGTGCACCCATGTCATGCATTGCCCACAGGGGAAAGAAAAAGGGCATTGAAATCCCCTGGAACTGGAGATATGGATGGTTGTTAACCACTGTATAGATGCTGGGAACTGAACCCAGGTCCTCTCCAAGAGCAGCCAGTGCTTTTAACCACAAATCAATCTCTCCAGTCCATATTTCATTTTTATTTTTTTATGTGTTTGAGTGTTTTGCCTGCATGTATTTGAGTGTACCATGTGCATGTAATGCTCGTGGAGGCCAGAAGAGGTCATCAGATCCTCTAGATCGGAGTTGCAGGTGGTTGTTAGCCACCATGTGGTTGCTGGGAGCCAAACCTGGGTCCTCTGCAAGAGCAACCAATGCTCTTAACTGCTGAGCAACCTCTCCAGCCCTGACAATGATTACATTGTAATAGCCTGCTTTAAAGAATGAGGGAAAACAGAGACACCAGAAAGTGCTATTCACTGGACCAAAACCTTACATACAGGCGAATTTGGCCTCAAGTTTTCATTCCTGTCCTTTCAACTGCAGTTTCCCAACCTTGGCTCTATTTCTTGGGAAAACGGGAGTTAGAGGTGTCACAGACTATGATGTTCACTATAGGATGCTTTCATAGCATTCCTGCCCAACTCAACTACTGATATTACCAAATGACCCCCTGGGAGACAAAATCACACTTCTATGAGAACATGGTCCATTGGTTATGGAAAAGGGAGGTTGGCAGCATTATAGACTGGAAATGCTTTCCCTATTCTCACTTCCTTGTCTCATGTACTGACAACCAAGAAGGATAGTCTGCAGCCAGGGGAATGACAGAGGTCAAGGGAAAAGGCAAAGTTGGAAATCAAGCCTGGGGTAAAGAATCGAGCATTCAGAAGGAATCAAGACAAGAAGTCTCTGACCATAAGATAATAGATTGCCAGCTATCATGTCCTGTTTCCTGGCAGGTGGGGAGGGTGAGGGGATAGGACCGGACACCTAGATCAATTGCATTCCAAAAACCACCTTACCACTATAGAGTTGTTTGAATAATTAGAAGGTTTCTCAAAGACTCCACCTGGTGTCCAAAAGACAGCAGTGTGAGCTCCTTAGTGGGTAGTCAGCAACCAGAACCTCAGCTAAGTTAGATTTGTTCACTCATGAAGATATGTCTGTGGCATAAAAATGAGGGCTTACCTTTCAACAGAATTAGAGGTATGTGATCTCTTTATAACTTTAAAATATTATATCTACCAATACTTTTGTTTGAGCTTTTCTATAAATCCCTAAGTTTTAAAACTATTTTTAATGTGTAGATGTCCTCAAGTTACCTGATTAAAGCATTTAATTTTTTGTAGTTCAAATAACAAATTCCATTCAAATATCTGGCATTTGAGCATGTGCTTGCACAAACTGTATATGCAACAAAAAGAGGTTTTCTGTTCGGTCCTCAACATGCAGACATTCACTCATTCTCATCTGAGAACTTTTAAGCCACTGGAATCCAAGCTCTGCCTTCCTTGTTTTAGATACTGTGTCTGTGATAAACAAAGTGATAAATGTGCAAAGCAAACTATTTTTTCCAGCATTATTATCAATTCCTCTAGAAGGCAATCTTTTGATATTTTGATACTATTCAAAGAAAACAGCTTTTCAAATAACAAATTACAGGAAATGTGTCACAGATATAATATCTGTGATAATCATACAAAATAATGGTATTTTATCTCTGTAGTCTCAAAGTTTCCTTTGAAATTCTCCAGTTTTCAAAGATGGTAGTTATCATGCTTTGGCTATATTTACCATCACTAAATGGATCTTCCTTGAATTCAGGTTGTCCCTCTAAATTTACAAGAGTGAACATTGTGAGCAGGCATTGTGCCAGAATTTTAGAGAAAGTTCTAGATTTCTGTTCCTTTTTAAACTTCTTCTAATACAGAGTGAGCTTCCCTTTAATGAGGTCAGCCCTCCTGTTGTTTATCAGGCTATGAACTGTTCATAGTATTTATAAATTAACTAATGGGGTCAGAGCTCCACTTTCTCTTTGTAAAGCTGGTGACTTTGAGGGACTGAATAACATAGACCCATTTATTAATTTTGAATCACTGGAAGACAATAAGTGAGACCCCCCATAAGGTGACAAATAAATGCTAAAATCAGATCAATAATGTAATAGCCTGTCATCTAAATGTTCAAGTATCATGGATATTGGGTTAAACTGGCCATCAGCTAATTTTAATGCTTAAAATTTTTTGAGAAAAACAGATATTTCAAAGACAAGTATCTCACAATCTTTAAATCTTTGCTTTGTTCTCATGGGTCAGGGATAACCTTTTTTCCCACTTAAAACATAAAAGAAAAGTAGATCAACTGATAGGGTAGAAACTTATCCAATCTTTTGCTGTAAGCATGGCCATATGCAAGTTTCCCTGATCTTGCATGGAGCTGCATGCACAAGGTGAACTTGGTCATTTTCTGAGAGGTTAACTGACATCCTGATTCTCTTTTCTAGGTGTCCCTTAGCACCACAGAGGCTGCACTTGCACTGAACAGGTATATATGTTCTGCTGTGCTCCCACTCCTTACAAGATGTGCTCCTCTCTTTTCTGGGACAGAACACTGCACTTCACTGATCGATTCTACACTACAGACAATATACAGGCTTTCCAAAGGCCGGTCCCTCACCAAAGCACAGAGGGACACCATAGAAGAATGTTTGCTTGCCATTTGCAAGTAAGTGCCCCCTCCTTTGTTTCTGACTTGTGTGTGTTTGTATCCATGACAAATGTATTTACATATATGGCATGGTTATATAGTACATAATTGTATAGTACAATAATACATTGGAAGACTGGTTTTACTGTCTGAGGAAACTACCAAGTCTTTACCAAATACTGAGCCTTCCCCCAAGCATCTGTCTTAGAATGTGTTTGGTACCTGTGTTTTCCATAAACTCTTCCTTGGGACTCTTCTCTCATTAGGTGGAAGGGGAGGACCAGTTTAGGATTTATCCCATTGGGGTGATAGACTAGGAGAAGAGATGACTTTCAAGATTGAAGTATCTCTATAATGAACTACTTGCTTTGTTCTCAAGATAGAACCAGAAAAAGATTTCTCTAACCTATGGGGTACAGGGATCTCTGGGCGCCAGCTGCTAGCGTGGCGCCGGTCTCCTGTGCGCACCTGGGAAGCGGCAGGTGCTTCTCCAGTCTCTGTGGGTCTCTGCTACCGAGGCTGGCCCGGTTGAGTTCCGTCCCAATTTCACCCGTGCACTCTCTCTCTAAGTTCGGGGCCCGTCAGCTGCCGGGTCACGAGGAGAGGTGCAGGATGGCTAAAGCTGGATTTCTGTGAGTCGATGACAGAAGGATAGCACCCCCTGGGGAGACTGGATCACAGGATTTAGTGTTACAGCTTCAGACAAGTGACTCAGCTCAGATCTCAGTGATTCAGCTCCAGCTCCAACTTTATTGGGGTAAAACTAGGACTATTTATTGTGTGGAGACAGTAGAAGAAGCCTTAGCTGATAGGTACTCCTGGAATGCTTCATTTACATAGGGCGGTGGGCTTCTATCAGGCTGTCAGACAATGCCTGATTAAAACCTGGCAGTTCCTATTCCAGAGGTCATGTATCTGTGACGGCCACTTCAAAGGTGAGTCAGGAAGGAGAGCAGAAGGCGCCCCACTGAGGAGTCTTTCCACTTGCGCCGAGCCGGCTTGCGGCTATCCAGACATGGAGAGACTGCAACCCTAAACAGCAGGGTTCCCCAACAGTTTCCAATAAGTTAATCAAGTCCCTGGGGTTTTCAGAGAAAGGCGCATTCTGTGAATGCCAATGGTAAAGATCACT
>NW_008344824.1:832923-833311 GCF_000622305.1 Nannospalax galili | reverse complement strand
ATTTTTATGGGCTTGTGGCAGAAGAACCGAGGTGGGAGCCAGCGAAACACTGGAATAACTGATATCCGTTTATCTTTGGGATAGTGATTATCAATTTGTCCTGGGAAGCCTATTAAGCTAATTGCAAAAGAGGAATGATGTTTTAAGAGCCATTGTACATCTGATAATGGGAAGGGGATAATATGAGTATCAGGCTCTTTTCCTATGATCTGTAGAACTCTTCCTCTCCCCTGGCGGACCATGGATGCAAGAGTGTCCACTTCTGTAAGGAAGCGAGGAGCGCCCCCTACTGGCGTGTGAAGCCATTCTAGTACTCCGTGTGGCTGATAAATTGCTCCTACCATGGTCAGGGAGGAATTAAATATTAAGAGTTGGACAGGTAGCTTGG
>NW_008344824.1:832462-832911 GCF_000622305.1 Nannospalax galili | reverse complement strand
GATGCCTTTTGGAAGTGGCTATTAATTACTTGGAGAGCTCTTTTTTGCATCTGGGTTTAGATACCATCTGGAGGCTGGGTTTTTGTCTCCCTTTAAGAGATCAAAGAGTGGCTGTAATTGACTTGTGGGGATGGAAAGCCAGGGCCTTAGCCAATTAATATTGCCTAGAAAGCTTTGAAGTAAATTAGGGGTGAGTGGATAGGGGACATCCAGGACAGGTTTGAGGGGCCTAACAGTAATAGGCGCTATTTCAGTCCCCAGGAAGGTAATGGGGGGGACTGATTGTATTTTATTTGTTGCTATTACAAAACCTTTGGTCTCTAGGGTGTTTATCATAGCATCTTTTAGGTCTTCTAGAGAGGAATCCTCATCTTGCCAGACCAAGAGGTCATCCATATAATGATAAACATGTAGCCCCCTTTGCAAGAGGGGTGCCAGTGCATTAGCAA